>NC_052311.1:72748302-72840802 GCF_016432855.1 Salvelinus namaycush
GGACAAACCATGCTATTTCATGTAATTACCCCACTAACAGAGGGGCCCGGGGTGTGTGTATGTGTGTGTGTGTGTGTGTGTGTGTGTGTGTGTGTGTGTGTGTGTGTGTGTGTGTGTGTGTGTGTGTGTGTGTGTGTGTGTGTGTGTGTGTGTGTGTGTGTGTGTGACAGACGGAGGCTATGAGGAACAGAGAGAGAAGGACATTATTAAAACTATTCATATCTGTAGGTAATCTGTGCTTTACGACATGCTAACTTCAATCAACAGACCACTGTGGACACTGGCCATGGAAGGAAGGGCCTCAGGATGATGCTAGCTACAACTAAACTCAGAGAGACTTTACATTTAGGGGGTATTACATTGAGGGAGTATTACATTCAGAGACTTTACATTGATGGAGTATTACATTCAGAGACTTTACATTGAGGGAGTATTTACATTGAGGGAGTATTACATTTAGAGAGTATTACATTGAGGGAGTATTACATTCAGAGACTTTACATTTAGGGAATATTACATTCAGAGACTTTACATTGAGGGAGTATTACATTCAGAGACTTTACATTGAGGGAATATTACATTCAGATACTTTACATTGACGGAGTATTACATTCAGAGACTTTACATTGAGGGAGTATTACATTCAGAGACTTTACATTGAGGGAGTATTACATTCAGAGACTTTACATTGAGGGAGTATTACATTCAGAGACTTTACATTGAGGGAATATTACATTCAGATACTTTACATTGAGGGAGAATTACATTCAGAGACTTTACATTGAGGGAGTATTACATTCAGAGACTTTACATTTAGGGAGAATTACATTCAGAGACTTTACATTGAGGGAGTATTACATTCAGAGACTTTACATTGAGGGAGAATTACATTGAGGGAGAATTACATTCAGAGACTTTACATTGAGGGAGTATTACATTCAGAGACTTTACATTTAGGGAGAATTACATTCAGAGACTTTACATTGAGGGAATATTACATTCAGAGACTTTACATTTAGGGAGAATTACATTCAGAGACTTTACATTGAGGGAGTATTACATTCAGAGACTTTACATTGAGGGAGAATTACATTGAGGGAGAATTACATTCAGAGACTTTACATTGAGGGAGTATTACATTCAGAGACTTTACATTTAGGGAGAATTACATTCAGAGACTTTACATTGAGGGAGTATTACATTCAGAGACTTTACATTTAGGGAGAATTACATTCAGAGACTTTACATTGAGGGAGTATTACATTCAGAGACTTTACATTTAGGGAGAATTACATTCAGAGACTTTACATTGAGGGAGTATTACATTCAGAGACTTTACATTGAGGGAGAATTACATTCAGAAACTTTACATTGAGGGAGTATTACATTCAGAGACTTTACATTGAGGGAGAATTACATTCAGAGACTTTACATTGAGGGAGTATTACATTCAGAGACTTTACATTGAGGGAGTATTACATTCAGAGACTTTACATTGAGGGAGTATTACATTCAGAGACTTTACATTGAGGGAATATTACATTCAGAGACTTTACATTGAGGGAATATTACATTGAGGGAGAATTACATTCAGAGACTTTACATTGAGGGAGTATTACATTCAGAGACTTTACATTTAGGGAGTATTACATTCAGAGACTTTACATTGAGGGAGTATTACATTTAGAGACTTTACATTGAGGGAGTATTACATTCAGAGACTTTACATTGAGGGAGTATTACATTCAGAGACTTTACATTTAGGGAGTATTACAATCAGAGACAAGAAACCACGCGCCACGCAGGAAGTAACATTTCCTAAACATTGACAAAACAATGGCAACTTTTAAAGAGAGAGAAATCCCTGTCACAACAGATGGAGAAAGACAGAGAGATGTTGTTAACACAAGCAGAATACAGCAGACAGCCGTTTCCAGGGAAACGATCTGACAGCCCAAATATCTGACTGAGGCTTTAACATATTTCTTCTTCTACACACACACACACTTTACAAAACACCTCTGTCTCTGTTTCCACACACTCTCCCGGGACTGAGTGTGCGTGTGTTTGTGCGCTTGCGTCCGTGTGTGTGTGTGTGTATGTACGCATGTTTGTGTGTGTGTGTGTGTGTGTGTATGTACGCATGTTTGTGTGTGTGTGTGTGTGTGTGTGTGTGTGTATGTACGCATGTTCATGTGTGTTCGTGTGTGTGTGTATGTACGCATGTTCGTGTGTGTGTGTTTGTGCGCTTGCGTCCGTGTGTGTGTGTGTGTGTGTGTATGTATGTACGCATGTGTGTGTGTGTGTGTGTGTGTGTGTGTGTGTGTGTGCGGGCGGTAAAACACGCGTGTGTGGGAGGAAGTCATGCCTTCCCAGAGGATGTGTGAGCTTCCTTCGTTTCTGTTCATTAAGACTGTAGGAGAGAAGCTGCAGGAGATTTCACCACAGAGTTAAACACGGACAGAAAACCTCACCGCAGGTCAAACTGATTAAGACTGTAGGAGAGAAGCTGCAGGAGATTTCACCACAGAGTTAAACACGGACAGAATACCTCACCGCAGGTCAAACTGATTAAGACTGTAGGAGAGAAGCTGCAGGAGATTTCACCACAGAGTTAAACACGGACAGAATACCTCACCGCAGGTCAAACTGATTAAGACTGTAGGAGAGAAGCTGCAGGAGATTTCACCACAGAGTTAAACACGGACAGAATACCTCACCGCAGGTCAAACTGATTAAGACTGTAGGAGAGAAGCTGCAGGAGATTTCACCACAGAGTTAAACACGGACAGAAAACCTCACCGCAGGTCAAACTGATTAAGACTGTAGGAGAGAAGCTGCAGGAGATTTCACCACAGAGTTAAACACGGACAGAATACCTCACCGCAGGTCAAACTGATTAAGACTGTAGGAGAGAAGCTGCAGGAGATTTCACCACAGAGTTAAACACGGACAGAAAACCTCACCGCAGGTCAAACTGATTAAGACTGTAGGAGAGAAGCTGCAGGAGATTTCACCACAGAGTTAAACACGGACAGAATACCTCACCGCAGGTCAAACTGATTAAGACTGTTGAAGAGAATGACAGCGTTTGACAGTATTAATTCTAGACGTGATTTAAATTAGTTGGGAGAGAGATCTACGAGTTGTGTCTGACAATCCTCAGGCATCAACATAGGTGTCAAGAACCTGCTTCACTAAAACATCCTGAACTCCACATCTCCTGTCTCAATAAAGTTAGGATATCACGTACGTCTCAATAAAGTTAGGATATCACGTACGTCTCAATAAAGTTAGGATATCACGTACGTCTCAATAAAGTTAGGATATCACGTACGTCTCAATAAAGTTAGGATATCATGTACGTCTCAATAAAGTTAGGATATCACGTACGTCTCAAAAAAGTTAGGACATCACGTACGTCTCAATAAAGTTAGGATATCACGTACGTCTCAATAAAGTTAGGATATCACGTACGTCTCAATAAAGTTATGGATATCACGTACGTCTCAATAAAGTTAGGACATCACGTACGTCTCAATAAAGTTAGGATATCACGTACGTCTCAATAAAGTTAGGACATCACGTACGTCTCAATAAAGTTAGGACATCACGTACATCTCAATAATGTTAGGATATCACGTACGTCTCAATAAAGTTAGGACATCACGTACGTCTCAATAAAGTTAGGATATCACGTACGTCTCAATAAAGTTAGGATATCACGTACGTCTCAATAAAGTTAGGACATCACGTACGTCTCAATAAAGTTAGGACATCACGTACGTCTCAATAAAGTTAGGATATCACATACGTCTCAATAAAGTTAGGATATCACGTATGTCTCAATAAAGTTAGGATATCACGTACGTCTCAATAAAGTTAGGACATCACGTACGTCTCAATAAAGTTAGGACATCACGTACATCTCAATAATGTTAGGATATCACGTACGTCTCAATAAAGTTAGGACATCACGTACGTCTCAATAAAGTTAGGATATCAAGTACGTCTCAATAAAGTTAGGACATCATGTACGTCTCAATAAAGTTAGGACATCACATAGTGTACAAAGCCCTCTGTCTCCAGTCAGTCTCCTCTCTCTATCTCCTGTCAGTCTCCTCTTTCTATCTCCAGTCAGTCTCCTCTTTCTATCTCCAGTCAGTCTCCTCTCTCTATCTCCAGTCAGTCTCCTCTCTCTATCTCCAGTCAGTCTCCTCTCTCTATCTCCTGTCAGTCTCCTCTCTCTATCTCCAGTCAGTCTCCTCTCTCTATCTCCTGTCAGTCTCCTCTCTCTATCGCCAGTCAGTCTCCTCTCTCTATCTCCAGTCAGTCTCCTCTCTCTATCGCCAGTCAGTCTCCTCTCTCTATCTCCAGTCAGTCTCCTCTCTCTATCTCCAGTCAGTCTCCTCTCTCTATCTCCAGTCAGTCTCCTCTCTCTATCTCCAGTCAGTCTCCTCTCTCTATCTCCAGTCAGTCTCCTCTCTCTATCTCCAGTCAGTCTCCTCTCTCTGTCTCCAGTCAGTCTCCTCTCTCTGTCTCCAGTCAGTCTCCTCTCTCTGTCTCCAGTCAGTCTCCTCTCTCTATCTCCAGTCAGTCTCCTCTCTCTATCTCCAGTCAGTCTCCTCTCTCTATCTCCAGTCAGTCTCCTCTCTCTATCTCCAGTCAGTCTCCTCTCTCTATCTCCAGTCAGTCTCCTCTCTCTATCTCCTGTAAGTCTCCTCTATCTCCAGTCAGTCTCCTCTCTCTATCTCCTGTTAGTCTCCTCTATCTCCTGTCAGTCTCCTCTCTCCATCTCCAGTCAGTCTCCTCTCTCTATCTCCAGTCAGTCTCCTCTCTCTATCTCCAGTCATTCTCCAGTCAGTCTCCTCTCTCTATCTCCTGTCATTCTCATGTCTGTCTCCTCTCTCTCTATCTCCTGTCATTCTCCAGTCAGTCTCCTCTCTCTATCTCCTGTCATTCTCCTGTCAGTCTCCTCTCTCTATCTCCTGTCAGTCTCCTCTCTCTATCTCCTGTCAGTCTCCTCTCTATATCTCCTGTCATTCTCCTGTCTGTCTCCTCTCTCTATCTCCTGTCAGTCTCCTCTCTCTATCTCCTGTCAGTCTCCTCTATCTCCTGTCAGTCTCCTCTCTCTATCTCCTGTAAGTCTCCTCTCTCTATCTCCTGTCAGTCTCCTCTCTCTATCTCCTGTCAGTCTCCTCTCTCTATATCCTGTCAGTCTCCTCTCTCTATCTCCTGTCATTCTCCTGTCAGTCTCCTCTCTCTATCTCCTGTAAGTCTCCTCTCTCTATCTCCTGTAAGTCTCCTCTCTCTATCTCCTGTCAGTCTCCTCTCTCTATCTCCTGTCAGTCTACTCTCTCTATCTCCTGTCAGTCTCCTCTCTCTATCTCCTGTCAGTCTCCTCTCTCTATCTCCTGCCATTCTCCTGTCTGTCTCCTCTCTCTATCTCCTGTCAGTCTCCTCTCTCTATCTCCTGTCAGTCTCCTCTCTCTATCTCCTGTCAGTCTCCTCTCTCTATCTCCTCTCTCTATCTCCTGTCAGTCTCCTCTCTCTATCTCCTGTCATTCTCCTGTCTGTCTCCTCTCTCTGTCTCCTGTCAGTCTCCTCTCTCTGTCTCCAGTCAGTCTCCTCTCTCTGTCTCCAGTCAGTCTCCTCTCTCTGTCTCCAGTCAGTCTACTCTCTCTATCTCCAGTCAGTCTCCTCTCTCTGTCTCCAGTCAGTCTCCTCTCTCTGTCTCCAGTCAGTCTCCTCTCTCTGTCTCCAGTCAGTCTCCTCTCTCTATCTCCAGTCATTCTCCTCAAACTCATGAGCCTCATCTCCACTTAACACCATCACTTTTAAATTGTCTTTCAATTAAGAGTTTGTTATAAATTAAAGGTATTATATTTTCTAATAACTTGTGTTCTGAATCTATAAACTGGGGTCTGTTCAGAAGAGAGTAACACTAAATAAAGTTCAGGTAGAAATGCACTGTGTAGAACAGTTATGATTGTTAGGCACATAGAATAGGCTGATCATGTCAGCCCTATTCATCACATTTCTATCTGACACTATTCAGTTTCACCACACTGAAGTCACCAGTCTTCAGTGGACGTGAAGTGTCTCTACCACTGAAGTTCATTCACACAGAAAATCCTCTCCAGGCTTTCAGAGACACAGTAATCGCCAGTCCTCACCAGTCAGTTAGACCATGGTAATACTGCTAATCACCAGTCCTCTCCAGTCAGTTAGACCATGGTAATACTGCTAATCACCAGTCCTCTCCAGTCAGTTAGACCATGGTAATACTGTAATCACCAGTCCTCTCCAGTCAGTTAGACCATGGTAATACTGTAATCACCAGTCCTCTCCAGTCAGTTAGACCATGGTAATACTGTAATCGCCAGTCCTCTCCAGTCAGTTAGACCATGGTAATACTGATAATCACCAGTCCTCACCTTTCAGTTAGACCATGGTAATACTGTAATCACCAGTCCTCTCCAGTCAGTTAGACCATGGTAATACTGTAATCACCAGTCCTCTCCAGTCAGTTAGACCATGGTAATACTGTAATCACCAGTCCTCACCAGTCAGTTAGACCATGGTAATACTGTAATCACCAGTCCTCACCAGTCAGTTAGACCATGGTAATACTGTAATCACCAGTCCTCTCCAGTCAGTTAGACCATGGTAATACTGATAATCACCAATCCTCTCCAGTCAGTTAGACCATGGTAATACTGCTAATCACCAGTCCTCTCCAGTCAGTTAGACCATGGTAATACTGCTAATCACCAGTCCTCTCCAGTCAGTTAGACCATGGTAATACTGTAATCACCAGTCCTCTCCAGTCAGTTAGACCATGGTAATACTGTAATCGCCAGTCCTCTCCAGTCAGTTAGACCATGGTAATACTGATAATCGCCAGTCCTCACCTTTCAGTTAGACCATGGTAATACTGTAATCACCAGTCCTCTCCAGTCAGTTAGACCATGGTAATACTGTAATCACCAGTCCTCTCCAGTCAGTTAGACCATGGTAATACTGTAATCACCAGTCCTCACCAGTCAGTTAGACCATGGTAATACTGTAATCACCAGTCCTCACCAGTCAGTTAGACCATGGTAATACTGTAATCACCAGTCCTCTCCAGTCAGTTAGACCATGGTAATACTGTAATCACCAGTCCTCTCCAGTCAGTTAGACCATGGTAATACTGTAATCACCAGTCCTCTCCAGTCAGTTAGACCATGGTAATACTGTAATCGCCAGTCCTCTCCAGTCAGTTAGACCATGGTAATACTGCTAATCGCCAGTCCTCTCCAGTCAGTTAGACCATGGTAATACTGTAATCACCAGTCCTCTCCAGTCAGTTAGACCATGGTAATACTGCTAATCACCAGTCCTCTCCAGTCAGTTAGACCATGGTAATACTGATAATCACCAGTCCTCTCCAGTCAGTTAGACCATGGTAATACTGTAATCACCAGTCCTCTCCAGTCAGTTAGACCATGGTAATACTGTAATCACCAGTCCTCACCAGTCAGTTAGACCATGGTAATACTGCTAATCACCAGTCCTCTCCAGTCAGTTAGACCATGGTAATACTGTAATCACCAGTCCTCACCAGTCAGTTAGACCATGGTAATACTGTAATCACCAGTCCTCACCAGTCAGTTAGACCATGGTAATACTGCTAATCACCAGTCCTCTCCAGTCAGTTAGACCATGGTAATACTGTAATCACCAGTCCTCACCAGTCAGTTAGACCATGGTAATACTGTATTCACCAGTCCTCTCCAGTCAGTTAGACCATGGTAATACTGTAATCACCAGTCCTCTCCAGTCAGTTAGACCATGGTAATACTGCTAATCACCAGTCCTCTCCAGTCAGTTAGACCATGGTAATACTGTAATCACCAGTCCTCACCAGTCAGTTAGACCATGGTAATACTGCTAATCACCAGTCCTCTCCAGTCAGTTAGACCATGGTAATACTGTAATCACCAGTCCTCACCAGTCAGTTAGACCATGGTAATACTGCTAATCACCAGTCCTCTCCAGTCAGTTAGACCATGGTAATACTGTAATCACCAGTCCTCACCAGTCAGTTAGACCATGGTAATACTGCTAATCACCAGTCCTCTCCAGTCAGTTAGACCATGGTAATACTGCTAATCACCAGTCCTCTCCAGTCAGTTAGACCATGGTAATACTGTAATCACCAGTCCTCTCCAGTCAGTTAGACCATGGTAATACTGTAATCACCAGTCCTCTCCAGTCAGTTAGACCATGGTAATACTGTAATCACCAGTCCTCTCCAGTCAGTTAGACCATGGTAATACTGTAATCACCAGTCCTCTCCAGTCAGTTAGACCATGGTAATACTGTAATCACCAGTCCTCACCAGTCAGTTAGACCATGGTAATACTGCTAATCACCAGTCCTCTCCAGTCAGTTAGACCATGGTAATACTGCTAATCACCAGTCCTCTCCAGTCAGTTAGACCATGGTAATACTGTAATCACCAGTCCTCTCCACTCAGTTAGACCATGGTAATACTGTAATCACCAGTCCTCTCCACTCAGTTAGACCATGGTAATACTGTAATCACCAGTCCTCTCCACTCAGTTAGACCATGGTAATACTGTAATCACCAGTCCTCTCCAGTCAGTTAGACCATGGTAATACTGTAATCACCAGTCCTCTCCAGTCAGTTAGACCATGGTAATACTGTAATCACCAGTCCTCACCAGTCAGTTAGACCATGGTAATACTGTAATCACCAGTCCTCACCAGTCAGTTAGACCATGGTAATACTGTAATCACCAGTCCTCTCCAGTCAGTTAGACCATGGTAATACTGATAATCACCAGTCCTCTCCAGTCAGTTAGACCATGGTAATACTGTAATCACCAGTCCTCTCCAGTCAGTTAGACCATGGTAATACTGTAATCACCAGTCCTCTCCAGTCAGTTAGACCATGGTAATACTGTAATCACCAGTCCTCTCCAGTCAGTTAGACCATGGTAATACTGTAATCGCCAGTCCTCTCCAGTCAGTTAGACCATGGTAATACTGCTAATCACCAGTCCTCTCCAGTCAGTTAGACCATGGTAATACTGTAATCACCAGTCCTCTCCAGTCAGTTAGACCATGGTAATACTGTAATCACCAGTCCTCTCCAGTCAGTTAGAACATGGTAATACTGTAATCACCAGTCCTCTCCAGTCAGTTAGACCATGGTAATACTGCTAATCACCAGTCCTCTCCAGTCAGTTAGACCATGGTAATACTGTAATCACCAGTCCTCTCCAGTCAGTTAGACCATGGTAATACTGATAATCACCAGTCCTCTCCAGTCAGTTAGACCATGGTAATACTGTAATCACCAGTCCTCTCCAGTCAGTTAGACCATGGTAATACTGTAATCACCAGTCCTCACCAGTCAGTTAGACCATGGTAATACTGCTAATCACCAGTCCTCTCCAGTCAGTTAGACCATGGTAATACTGTAATCACCAGTCCTCACCAGTCAGTTAGACCATGGTAATACTGCTAATCACCAGTCCTCTCCAGTCAGTTAGACCATGGTAATACTGTAATCACCAGTCCTCACCAGTCAGTTAGACCATGGTAATACTGTATTCACCAGTCCTCTCCAGTCAGTTAGACCATGGTAATACTGTAATCACCAGTCCTCTCCAGTCAGTTAGACCATGGTAATACTGTAATCACCAGTCCTCACCAGTCAGTTAGACCATGGTAATACTGCTAATCACCAGTCCTCTCCAGTCAGTTAGACCATGGTAATACTGTAATCACCAGTCCTCACCAGTCAGTTAGACCATGGTAATACTGCTAATCACCAGTCCTCTCCAGTCAGTTAGACCATGGTAATACTGTAATCACCAGTCCTCACCAGTCAGTTAGACCATGGTAATACTGCTAATCACCAGTCCTCTCCAGTCAGTTAGACCATGGTAATACTGTAATCACCAGTCCTCACCAGTCAGTTAGACCATGGTAATACTGTAATCACCAGTCCTCTCCAGTCAGTTAGACCATGGTAATACTGCTAATCACCAGTCCTCTCCAGTCAGTTAGACCATGGTAATACTGTAATCACCAGTCCTCACCAGTCAGTTAGACCATGGTAATACTGCTAATCACCAGTCCTCTCCAGTCAGTTAGACCATGGTAATACTGTAATCACCAGTCCTCACCAGTCAGTTAGACCATGGTAATACTGCTAATCACCAGTCCTCTCCAGTCAGTTAGACCATGGTAATACTGTAATCACCAGTCCTCACCAGTCAGTTAGACCATGGTAATACTGCTAATCACCAGTCCTCTCCAGTCAGTTAGACCATGGTAATACTGCTAATCACCAGTCCTCTCCAGTCAGTTAGACCATGGTAATACTGTAATCACCAGTCCTCTCCAGTCAGTTAGACCATGGTAATACTGTAATCACCAGTCCTCTCCAGTCAGTTAGACCATGGTAATACTGTAATCACCAGTCCTCTCCAGTCCGTTAGACCATGGTAATACTGTAATCACCAGTCCTCTCCAGTCAGTTAGACCATGGTAATACTGTAATCACCAGTCCTCACCAGTCAGTTAGACCATGGTAATACTGCTAATCACCAGTCCTCTCCAGTCAGTTAGACCATGGTAATACTGCTAATCACCAGTCCTCTCCAGTCAGTTAGACCATGGTAATACTGTAATCACCAGTCCTCTCCAGTCAGTTAGACCATGGTAATACTGTAATCGCCAGTCCTCTCCAGTCAGTTAGACCATGGTAATACTGATAATCACCAGTCCTCACCTTTCAGTTAGACCATGGTAATACTGTAATCACCAGTCCTCTCCAGTCAGTTAGACCATGGTAATACTGTAATCACCAGTCCTCTCCAGTCAGTTAGACCATGGTAATACTGTAATCACCAGTCCTCACCAGTCAGTTAGACCATGGTAATACTGATAATCACCAGTCCTCTCCAGTCAGTTAGACCATGGTAATACTGTAATCACCAGTCCTCTCCAGTCAGTTAGACCATGGTAATACTGTAATCACCAGTCCTCTCCAGTCAGTTAGACCATGGTAATACTGTAATCACCAGTCCTCACCAGTCAGTTAGACCATGGTAATACTGTAATCACCAGTCCTCTCCAGTCAGTTAGACCATGGTAATACTGATAATCACCAGTCCTCTCCAGTCAGTTAGACCATGGTAATACTGTAATCACCAGTCCTCTCCAGTCAGTTAGACCATGGTAATACTGTAATCACCAGTCCTCTCCAGTCAGTTAGACCATGGTAATACTGCTAATCACCAGTCCTCTCCAGTCAGTTAGACCATGGTAATACTGTAATCACCTTTCAGTTAGACCATGGTAATACTGTAATCGCCAGTCCTCTCCAGTCAGTTAGACCATGGTAATACTGTAATCACCAGTCCTCACCAGTCAGTTAGACCATGGTAATACTGTAATCACCAGTCCTCTCCAGTCAGTTAGACCATGGTAATACTGCTAATCACCAGTCCTCGCCAGTCAGTTAGACCATGGTAATACTGTAATCACCAGTCCTCTCCAGTCAGTTAGACCATGGTAATACTGTAATCACCAGTCCTCTCCAGTCAGTTAGACCATGGTAATACTGCTAATCACCAGTCCTCTCCAGTCAGTTAGACCATGGTAATACTGTAATCACCAGTCCTCTCCAGTCAGTTAGACCATGGTAATACTGATAATCACCAGTCCTCTCCAGTCAGTTAGACCATGGTAATACTGTAATCACCAGTCCTCTCCAGTCAGTTAGACCATGGTAATACTGTAATCACCAGTCCTCTCCAGTCAGTTAGACCATGGTAATACTGTAATCACAAGTCCTCTCCAGTCAGTTAGACCATGCTCAGAGACACCGTAACCATGGTAATACTGATAATCACCATATGAAACAAAGCCAAATGACCTGCTGAAGGTGTCTCCATTAGCTGGCTAATACCGCAGAAAGCAGTGAGAGGGAAACTAGCCTACGCATCATTAAAGAGGGATTATTATTCAATGAATGCTTATTCATTACTCTCCACGCCAGATCCAAGATGGAGGACCAGTAACCTCTACGGGTAGGCCTGTAATTGTAGTCAGGCTCCTGGTATTTTCATTGTTCCATTTTAGTCATTTAGCAGACAGTCTTATGCAGAGGGACTTACAGCAGTGAGTACATACATTTGTGTACTTTTTCCCGTACTGTTCCCCCCGTGGGAATCGAACCAACAACCCTGTGTTGACACGCCACGCTCTAACAACTGAACCACAAAGGGGGTATAATTTCCACTTGGCGGCGAACAAGGTTATTTTTTAATTTTTTTCTATTTAACCTTTATTTAACTAGGCAAGTCAGTTAAATAATAGGAGGAGCTTTCCGTTCTGATTGTTTATTTAATTGATGCCTAAAAACCTTTAGGTCTATCTATAGAAAAATGTAAAAACAACTGTGCATCTCTGCTCAGCCTTGTAAGAGTGGCGTAAAGGATGTTTAGCATCCCCAGAGGCTCTGAAAGTGTGGAATAAATATTCTGCTGTCCGTCTCTCCAGGAACCATCACATGAGCCTGAAGACAGACTGCTGTCCGTCTCCCCAGGAACCATCACATGAGCCTGAAGACAGACTGCTGTCCGTCTCTCCAGGAACCATCACATGAGCCTGAAGACAGACTGCTGTCCGTCTCCCCAGGAACCATCACATGAGCCTGAAGACAGACTGCTGTCCGTCTCCCCAGGAACCATCACATGAGCCTGAAGACAGACTGCTGTCCGTCTCTCCAGGAACCATCACATGAGCCTGAAGACAGACTGCTGTCCGTCTCCCCAGGAACCATCACATGAGCCTGAAGACAGACTGCTGTCCGTCTCTCCAGGAACCATCACATGAGCCTGAAGACAGACTGCTGTCCGTCTCCCCAGGAACCATCACATGAGCCTGAAGACAGACTGCTGTCCGTCTCCCCAGGAACCATCACATGAGCCTGAAGACAGACTGCTGTCCGTCTCTCCAGGAACCATCACATGAGCCTGAAGACAGACTGCGGTCCGTCTCCCCAGGAACCATCACATGAGCCTGAAGACAGACTGCTGTCCGTCTCTCCAGGAACCATCACATGAGCCTGAAGACAGACTGCGGTCCGTCTCTCCAGGAACCATCACATGAGCCTGAAGACAGACTGCTGTCCGTCTCCCCAGGAACCATCACATGAGCCTGAAGACAGACTGCTGTCCGTCTCTCCAGGAACCATCACATGAGCCTGAAGACAGACTGCGGTCCGTCTCCCCAGGAACCATCACATGAGCCTGAAGACAGACTGCTGTCCGTCTCTCCAGGAACCATCACATGAGCCTGAAGACAGACTGCGGTCCGTCTCCCCAGGAACCATCACATGAGCCTGAAGACAGACTGCTGTCCGTCTCTCTAGGAACCATCACATGAGCCTGAAGACAGACTGCTGTCCGTCTCCCCAGGAACCATCACATGAGCCTGAAGACAGACTGTTGTCCGTCTCCCCAGGAACCATCACATGAGCCTGAAGACAGACTGCGGTCCGTCTCTCCTGGAACCATCACATGAGCCTGAAGACAGACTGCGGTCCGTCTCTCCTGGAACCATCACATGAGCCTGAAGACAGACTGTTGTCCGTCTCTCCAGGAACCATCACATGAGCCTGAAGACAGACTGTTGTCCGTCTCTCCTGGAACCATCACATGAGCCTGAAGACAGACTGCGGTCCGTCTCCCCAGGAACCATCACATGAGCCTGAAGACAGACTGCGGTCCGTCTCTCCTGGAACCATCACATGAGCCTGAAGACAGACTGTTGTCCGTCTCTCCAGGAACCATCACATGAGCCTGAAGACAGACTGCTGTCCGTCTCCCCAGGAACCATCACATGAGCCTGAAGACAGACTGCTGTCCATCTCCCCAGGAACCATCACATGAGCCTGAAGACAGACTGCTGTCCGTCTCCCCAGGAACCATCACATGAGCCTGAAGACAGACTGCGGTCCGTCTCCCCAGGAACCATCACATGAGCCTGAAGACAGACTGCTGTCCGTCTCTCCAGGAACCATCACATGAGCCTGAAGACAGACTGCTGTCCGTCTCCCCAGGAACCATCACATGAGCCTGAAGACAGACTGCTGTCCGTCTCCCCAGGAACCATCACATGAGCCTGAAGACAGACTGCTGTCCGTCTCTCCAGGAACCATCACATGAGCCTGAAGACAGACTGCTGTCCGTCTCTCCAGGAACCATCACATGAGCCTGAAGACAGACTGCTGTCCGTCTCTCCAGGAACCATCACATGAGCCTGAAGACAGACTGCTGTCCGTCTCTCCAGGAACCATCACATGAGCCTGAAGACAGACTGCTGTCCGTCTCTCCAGGAACCATCACATGAGCCTGAAGACAGACTGCTGTCCGTCTCCCCAGGAACCATCACATGAGCCTGAAGACAGACTGCTGTCCGTCTCTCCAGGAACCATCACATGAGCCTGAAGACAGACTGCTGGACGTCTCCCCAGGAACCATCACATGAGCCTGAAGACAGACTGGCCAAACTCATGTTTCTAGGAATTCATTCTAAAACTGAATTCAAAAGGCACAACTAATAAGTCATTTTTTGTTTCATTTGTATTTAATTCTAAGTAAGTCACAGCCTATATGTTCAATGTATAGACAATAATGATTTAATACAACAACATGTTGTTTAAATAATGAGCTCTTTATGTCCCTACCAGCCTATTGCGTCGTACTCTCAAATGCTTCACAATGTATTTCCTTTGTAGGCTCCATGAGCGATGAGCGAGACTCCGCTCACATCCTCTGTATGGGACCAAATGATTCACTCTGCACACAATATACTGGAAACTAGGACACCATGGGGATGGACACCATGGGGATGGACACCATGGGGATGGACACCATGGGGATGGACACCATAGGGATCGACATCATAGGGATGGACACCATGGGGATGGACACCATGGGGATGGACACCATCAAACAACCAGAACAGCCCCCTCTCAGGCGTTGAGGAAGGAGAAAGGCGAGAGTTGGCATATACCATGAACATCTGAAAAACTCACGCCTGCACAATCACTCAACAAGGTGAATGAAATGAAGGGATTGAAAGGAAGATGTCTTACCTTGTGGTCGTAGGGGTTATAGGAGTGGAACAGGGTCGACAGTTCTTTGGTTCGTTGTTTTTTCTGTGGAGAGAAGTAAAGATACATGACATTTGTATTTTTAAAAAAGTACAATGTTATTTTCAGACAGAAAGAGAAGTCACAGTAGTAGATCTAAATGGATTAGAAATATGACATATTATTAGCCCACGAGATTAAGAGACAAATCTAACCCGTTTATTCCCATAATAACTGCATAATAACTCTATATGTCCTTGAATGGAAAAAGTACAACGTCAAATGGAAAAAGACAGACTTTGTAGCATGGTTCGCTCTCTTTTGAAACACAGTTGATTAACGCAAACTGCTATTCTAACAGATCTAAATACGACTTGGCTATTATTTGCCTACAAGATAATAAAAATGAGTCTCAATCCACCCATTTCCATTGTCGCCCCAGAGCCTTGCATAAATCCTGATACATCCTTAATTTGTAATGAAATAATGTAATGCAGACGCAGAGATATGAGTTTAATACAGGACGACACTTAATGTCATCAGCATGACTTCTGGAGAAGAGAAGCAGAGTAAAAGTAGTCAGGGTTTGGTAATGAGGGGGACTGATTAGTCCTTCTGTTTCTCAACCCTGGGAGACAGCCACAGCATTACGGGACGACTTCACTATCCTCAGGCAACATCGTCTGCTGCATATATAATGTGTTAATGTGGACCTTTACCATGAGAGATGGAGAGAGAGAGAGAGATGGAGAGGGAGAGAGAGAGAGAGAGAGAGAGAGACAGAGATAGACAGAGGAGAGAGAGAGATAGACAGAGGAGAGAGAGAGAGAGAGAGACAGAGGAGAGAGAGAGAGACAGACAGACAGAGGAGAGAGAGAGATGGAGAGAGAGAGATGTGGAGGGAGGGGGAGAGAGAGAGACAGAGAGAGAGACAGAGATAGAGAGAGGAGAGAGAGAGGAGAGAGACAGAGGAGATAGAGAGAGAGAGAGAGAGAGAGAGAGAGAGAGAGATGGGGAGAGAGAGAGAGAGAGAGAGAGAGAGAGAGAGAGTGAGTGAGAGTGATAGAGAGAGAGAGAGAGATGGGGAGGGAGGGGGAGAGAGAGAGAGACAGAGAGAGAGACAGAGATAGAGAGAGGAGAGAGAGAGGAGAGAGACAGAGGAGATAGAGAGAGAGAGAGATGGGGAGAGAGAGAGAGAGAGAGTGAGTGAGAGTGATAGAGAGAGAGAGAGAGAGAGAGAGAGAGGAGAGAGATAGAAAGAGAGAGAGAGAGAGACAGAGAGAGAGAGAGAGAGAGAGATAGAAAGATAGAGAGAGAGAGAGAGAGAGAGAGACAGAGAGAGAGAGAGAGAGAGAGAGATTAAAATCTGGCTCAAAATGTTCCAATCAGTTATAGAACCAATTGCTCTAAATGGCAGTGAAGTCCGTGCTCTAATAATGAATTTACCAAATGGGACAAACATCCAATTGAAATACTGCATGCAGAGTTTTGCCAGACTGTATTGGAAGTGCAAAGAAAACCTCTAAATAACGCATGTAGAGCAGAACTGGGCCAATAGACCCTCCTCATTCCAATAGAAAAAAGGGCCATCAAATTTTTACAACCATCTAAAAACAAGTGACCCCAAAACATTCCATCACACAGCTCTACAATGTCAAGGGATGAAACAAGAGAAGAGTCCCCTCAGCCAGCTGGTTCTGAGGCTCAGTTCACTAACCCAAACCAACCCCATAGAGCCTCAGGACAGCACTCAGCCAGCTAGTTCCTGGCCTTGGTCAGGGAGATGACCAAGAACCCGATGGTCACTCTGACAGAGCTTCGGAGTTCCTCTGTGGAGTTGGGAGAACATTCCAGAAGGACAACCATCTCTGCAGCACTTCACCAATCAGGCCTTTATGGTAGAGTGGCCAGCTTGGAGTTTGACAAAAGGCCCCTAAAGGACTCTGACCATGAGAAACAAGATTCTTGGGTTTGTTTGGCAAGTAATGTAAAGTATTTATGCCCAGTCCCTGTGAACTCTCATCACTCTCACCTCTCCTCCATCTCATCATAGATCCTCCATCTCGCCCCTCTCATCATAGACCCTCCTCCATCTCTCTCCACTCAACATAGACCCTGGCTCTGGTCCTCCCTCCATCTTTCCATCTCTCTACCCTCTCCACCCTCTCAATCCCTCTCCACCCTCCCCATGTCTCTCTCTCCTCTCCTCAACCAGTCCATCTTTTCCTCTCCTCTCCTTCCCCTCGTTACCCTTACATCACTACCCTTCATATCCTCTCCTCTCCTTCCCCTCGTTACCCTTACATCACTACCCTCCATATAGTGCTGCTGGAGGAGAGGAGAGGAGAAATGAGAGGACAGAGAAGAGAGGAGAAATGAGGAGAGGTGAGAGAAGAAATGAGAGGAGAGGAGAAATGAGAGGAGAGAGAAGAGAGGAGAAAGGAGAGGAGAAAGGAGAGGAGAAAGGAGAGGAGAGGAGAAAGGAGAGGAGAAAGGAGAGGAGAGGAGAAAGGAGAGGAGAGGAGAAGGAGAGGAGAAAGGAGAGGAGAGGAGAAAGGAGAGGAGAAAGGAGAGGAGAGGAGAAAGGAGAGGAGAGAAAGGAGAGGAGAAAGGAGAGGAGGGGAGAAAGGAGAGGAGAAAGGAGAGGAGAGAAAGGAGAGGAGAAAGGAGAGAGAAGCACCTGAGGTTATTATTCCTCAACACCACCAAAGAGATCCCTGCAGTATTCACTTCATCACACACACACACACACACACACACACACACACACACACACACACACACACACACACACACACACACACACACACACACACACACGCACACTATTGTGTAGAACCTATTCCAATGGTGAAGTATGCCTTCTGGCCCTTGTGATTTGGGAGAGAGGGAGAGGAGAGGGAGAGGAGAGAGGTTGGAGGAAGGTTGCCGGGCTCGGGTAGAGGAAGATAACCAGCTACCTTAACAGAATCTCTTTACTTTCCACCCTGAAATCACATCTTCATTCTGGCTTGAATAGGAGCAGGAATTTGATCAAACACCATGAACCCAAAGCTGACCTTGGGAGATATCCCAAATGGCATCCCATTTCCCTATATAGTGCACTACCCTTACGGACCCTGGTCGAAAGTAACGCACTAGAAAGAAAATAGGGTGCCATTTTGGACACAGACTCACTATTTCAGCCTATTAGGAGCTGAGGCCTGGGCTGAGATTGCTGCTGCTCCTGTTACAGCCCAAAGCAGTCAGTCTCTCTCCTCTCCCGGATCCTTCCGGAGTCAGGGACGGGCAGAAAATAATCTTGATAAGCCAAATAATAAACCACTTATCTTTATTTGAAACTAGGGGGGAGGACATGGAGGGACGTAGGGGAGGACTTGGAGGGACGTAGGGGAGGACATGGAGGAGGACATGGAGGAGGACATGGAGGAGGACATGGAGGGACGTAGGGGAGGACATTGAGGGGAGGACAAGGAGGGATGTAGGGGAGGACATTGAGGGACATGGGGGAGGACATGGAGGTGGACATGGATGGACGTAGGGGAGGACATGGAGGGACGTAGGGGAGGGCATGGAGGGGAGGACATGGAGGGACAGAGGGGAGGACATGGAGGGACATAGGGGAGGACATGGAGGGACGTAGGGGAGGACATGGAGGAGGACATGGAGGGACGTAGGGGAGGTCATGGAGGGACGTAGGGGAGGGCATGGAGGAGGACATGGAGGGACGTAGGGGAGGTCATGGAGGGACGTAGGGGAGGGCATGGAGGGGAGGACATGACATGGAGGGACGGAGGGGAGGGCATGGAGGGACGTAGGGGAGGGCATGGAGGGACGTAGGGGAGGGCATGGAGGGACGTAGGAGAGAACATGGAGGTGAGAACATGTAGGGATGGAGGTGAGAACATGGAGGGATGGAGGGGAGGACATGGAGGGACGTAGGGGACGACATGGAGGGACGTAGGGGAGAACATGGAGGGGAGGACATGGAGGGACGTAGGGGAGGACATGGAGGGGTGGACACGGAGGGACGTAGGGGAGAACGTGGAGGGGAGGACATGGATGGACATAGGGGAGGACATGGAGGGATGTAGGCGAGGACATAGAGGGACGTAGGGAAGGACATGGAGGGGATGACATGGAGGGACGTAGGGGAGGACATGGAGGGACGTAGGGGAGGACATGGAGGGGAGGACATGGAGGGACGTAGGGGACGACATGGAGGGGAGGACATGGAGGGACGTAGGGGACGACATGGATGGGAGGACATGGAGGGACGTAGGGGAGGACATGGAGGGACGTAGGGGAGGACATGGAGGGACGTAGGGGAGGACATGGAGGGACGTAGGGGAGGACATGGAGGGGAGGACATGGAGGGACGTAGGGGAGGACATGGAGGGACGTAGGGGAGGACATGGAGGAATGTAGGGATGACATGGAGGGATGTAGGGGAGGACATGGAGGGGAGGACATGGAGGGACGTAGGGGAGGACATGGAGGGGAGGACATGGAGGGACGTAGGGGAGGACATGGAGGGGAGGACATGGAGGGACACTGGAGGTCCAACAGGGTTTGGATTGGCCACTAATAAGGCCTGGAGCCGAGGCAGTGAGATGTTCATCAGAAAGAAACACGGTTGTGAATCTCTCAGCTCAAATGCCTTCAGCAGCTCTACATGAACAGACACACGGACAGACAGCTGCTCACTGGGAGACGTGTAGAGGAACATCCATCTGCTTGAACCAGTCAGATCTCAGACGTTAAATGCCTTTGACATCTACGACACACATCTCTACTGCCTCAATACCAAAGAGCAGCAACATATCAACAGACTAAATCTAGATCAATCAAAACATATTGACGTCCCACAAAAACACGCTGCTGTGGAATGAGTCACCAGGACACGTCAATAAACGTCCTCACCACCTTCAGATTAGGTCACTGACGTCTTACTGAGAAGACAACTGAACTGAGGGTCACTGGGCATTTAGGTCCTAATAACATGCAGATCAATGCAGATCAATGCAGCCAAAACAGGTTGCCGTCTTGGCCTGCGTCTGTCTGCTCACATTAGTGAGGAGAACGGCATCCACGTTCATTTAGAAACGTGTTTGTGTGTGGTTGAGTGTTAGGTTGTGTGTGTTAACGTGTTGTGTGTGTGTTGTGTGTTAACGTGTTGTGTGTGTGTTGTGTGTTAATGTGTTGTGTTTTAACGTGTTGTGTGTTAATGTGTTGTGTGTGTGTTGTGTGTTAACGTGTTGTGTGTTAACGTGTTGTGTGTGTGTTAATGTGTTGTGTTTTAACGTGTTGTGTGTTAACGTGTTGTGTGTGTGTTGTGTGTTAACGTGTTGTGTGTGTGTTAACGTGTTGTGTTAACATGTTACGTGTTGTGTGTTAACGTGTTGTGTGTTAACATGCTGTGTGTGTGTTAATACGTTGTGTGTTAATATGTTGTGTTAACATGTTAGGTGTTGTGTTGAGTGTTAACGTGTTGTGTGGTGTACACATTCCTCTCAGGTCCAGACACAGCTATATCCCATGGTGATACATTACAGACGAGGCCCGTGAATGTCTATTCCCTATGTAGTGTACCCTATTCCCTATGTAGTGCATTACTTATGACCAGAGCCCTATGGGACCCTATTCCCTATGTAGTGCACTACTGTTGGCCAGAGCCCTATAGGACCAGCCTCTCTCTGTCTCTTAAGCCTGCCCCATTACTCAGTCCAGACCAGGACAGGGAAAGAGAAGAGAGGGACCAGGACAGGGAAAGAGAAGAGAGGGACCAGACCAGGGAAAGAGAAGGGAGGGACCAGGACAGGGAAAGAGAAGGGAGAGACCAGTACAGGGAAAGAAAAGGGAGAGACCAGGACAGGGAAAGAGAAGGGAGAGACCAGGACAGGGAAAGAGAAGGGAGAGACCAGGACAGGGAAAGAAAAGGGAGAGATCAGGACAGGGAAAGAGAATGGAGGGACCAGGACAGGGAAAGAGAAGGCAGAGACCAGGACAGGGAAATAGAAGGGAGAGACCAGGACAGGGAAAGAGAAGGGAGCAACCTAGGACAGAGAAATAGAAGGGAGAGACCAGGACATAGAAAGAGAAGGGATGGACCAGGACAGGGAAAGAGAATGGAGGGACCAGGACAGGGAAAGAGAAGGCAGAGACCAGGACAGGGAAAGAGAAGGGAGATACCAGGACAGGGAAAGAGAAGGGAGGGACCAGGACAGGGAAATAGAAGGGAGAGACCAGGACAGGGAAAGAGAAGGGATGGACCAGGACAGGGAAAGAGAAGGGAGCAACCTAGGACAGAGAAAAAGAAGGGAGAGACCAGGACAGGGAAAGAGAAGGGAGAGACCAGGACAGGGAAAGAGAAGGGAGGGACCAGGACAGGGAAAGAGAAGGGAGCAACCTAGGACAGAGAAAGAGAAGGGAGAGACCAGGACATAGAAAGAGAAGGGAGGGACCAGGACAGGGAAAGAGAAGGCAGAGACCAGGACAGGGAAATAGAAGGGAGGGACCAGGACAGGGAAAGAGAAGGCAGAGACCAGGACAGGGAAATAGAAGGGAGAGACCAGGACAGGGAAAGAGAAGGGAGCAACCTAGGACAGAGAAAAAGAAGGGAGAAACCAGGACAGGGAAAGAGAAGGGAGAAACCAGGACAAGGAAAGAGAAGGGAGAAACCAGGACATAGAAAGAGAAGGGAGAGACCAGGACAGGGAAAGAGAAGGCAGAGACCAGGACAGGGAAATAGAAGGGATGGACCAGGACAGGGAAATAGAAGGGATGGACCAGGACAGGGAAAGAGAAGGGAGAGACCAGGACAGGGAAAGAGAAGGGAGGGACCAGGACAGGGAAAGAGAAGGCAGAGACCAGGACAGGGAAATAGAAGGGAGAGACCAGGACAGGGAAAGAGAAGGGAGAGACCAGGACAGGGAAAGAGAAGGGAGAGACCAGGACATAGAAAGAGAAGGGAGGGACCAGGACAGGGAAAGAGAAGGCAGAGACCAGGACAGGGAAATAGAAGGGAGAGACCAGGACAGGGAAAGAGAAGGGATGGACCAGGACAGGGAAAGAGAAGGGATGGACCAGGACAGGGAAAGAGAAGGGAGAGACCAGGACAGGGAAAGAGAAGGCAAAGACCAGGACAGAGAAAAAGAAGGGAGAGACCAGGACAGGGAAAGAGAAGGGATGGACCAGGACAGGGAAAGAGAAGGGATGGACCAGGACAGGGAAAGAGAAGGGAGAGACCAGGACAGGGAAAGAGAAGGCAGAGACCAGGACAGAGAAAAAGAAGGGAGAGACCAGGACAGGGAAAGAGAAGGGAGAGACCAGGACAGGGAAAGAGAAGGGAGGGACCAGGACAGGGAAAGAGAAGGGAGCAACCTAGGACAGAGAAATAGAAGGGAGAGACCAGGACATAGAAAGAGAAGGGATGGACCAGGACAGGGAAAGAGAAGGGAGCAACCTAGGACAGAGAAATAGAAGGGAGAGACCAGGACAGGGAAAGAGAAGGGAGAGACCAGGACAGGGAAAGAGAAGGGAGAGACCAGGACATAGAAAGAGAAGGGAGGGACCAGGACAGGGAAAGAGAAGGCAGAGACCAGGACAGGGAAATAGAAGGGAGAGACCAGGACAGGGAAAGAGAAGGCAGAGACCAGGACAGGGAAAGAGAAGGGAGAGACCAGGACAGGGAAAGAGAAGGGAGAGACCAGGACAGGGAAAGAGAAGGCAGAGACCAGGACAGGGAAAGAGAAGGGAGAGACCAGGACAGGGAAAGAGAAGGGAGGGACCAGACCAGGGAAGGGAAAGAGAAGGGAGGGAGCAGACCAGGGAAAGAGAAGGGAGGGACCAGGGAAGGGAAAGGGTGTGGTGTATGTGTCTATGTGTTGCAGGGTACAAACTGAGGAGCTATATGCCACTCCAATCTGAAATGTACATTTTACATTTTAGTCATTTAGCAGATGCTCTTATCCAGAGAGACTTGCAGTAGTGAGAGCATAGACAGGGCTCTAACTCCTCCAGCTCCACAATGAGACAGGCTGCAGGCTGTTATCCAGAGAGACTTACAGTAGTGAGAGCATAGACAGGGCTCTAACTCCTCCAGCTCCACAATGAGACAGACTGCAGGCTGTTATCCAGAGAGACTTACAGTAGTGAGAGCATAGACAGGGCTCTAACTCCTCCAGCTCCACAATGAGACAGACTGCAGGCTGTTATCCAGAGAGACTTACAGTAGTGAGAGCATAGACAGGGCTCTAACTCCTCCAGCTCCACAATGAGACAGACTGCAGGCTGTTATCCAGAGAGACTTACAGTAGTGAGAGCATAGACAGGGCTCTACCTCCTCCAGCTCCACAATGAGACAGGCTGCAGGCTGTTATCCAGAGAGACTTACAGTAGTGAGAGCATAGACAGGGCTCTACCTCCTCTAGTGCCACAATGAGATAGGCTGCAGGCCAGGCAGCAGGCTGTTATCCAGCCTGCCAGCTTAGTGGAGTCTGCCACTAGCACAGTCAGTGTAGTCAGCTCAGCTATCCCCATTGAGACTGTGTCTGTGCCTCGACCTAGGTTGGGCAAAACTAAACATGGTGGTGTTCGCCTTAGCAACATGGCGGTGTTCGCCTTAGCAATCTCACTAGGATAAAGACCTCCTCCATTCCTGCCATTATTGAAAGAGATCGTGATACCTCACATCTCAACATAGGGCTACTTAATGTTAGATCCCTCACTTCCAAGGCAGTTATAGTCAATGAAATAATCACTGATCTTGATGTGATTGGTCTGACTGAAACATGGCTTAAGCCTGATGAATTGATTGTGTTAAATGAGGCCTCTCCTCCTGGTTACACTAGTGACCATATCCCCCGTGCATCCCGCAAAGACGATAGCAAATTTCAATTTCGTCTTTTGAGCTTCTAGTCATGAAATCTACGCAGCCTACTCATTCATTTTTTATAGCTACTGTTTACAGGCCTCCTGGGCCGTATACAGCGTTCCTCACTGAGTTCCCTGAATTCCTATCGGACCTTGTAGTCATAGCAGATAATACTGTAATTTTTGGTGACTTTAATATTCACATGGAAAAGTCCACAGACCCACTCCAAAAGGCTTTTGGAGCCATCATCGACTCAGTGGGTTTTGTCCAACATGTCTCTGGACCTACTCACTGCCACAGTCATACTCTGGACCTAGTTTTGTCCCGTGGAATAAATGTTGTGGATCTTAATGTTTTTCCTCTTAATCCTTGTCTATCGGACCACCATTTTATTACGTTTGCAATCGCAACAAATAATCTGCTCAGACTCCAACCAAGGAGCATCAAAAGTCGTGCTATAAATTCTCAGACAACACAAAGATTCCTTGATGCCCTTCCAGACTCCTTCCACCTACCCAAGGATGTCAGAGTACAACAATCGGTTAACCACCTAACTGAGGACCTTATTTTAACCTTGCGTAATACTCTAGATGCAGTCGCCCCCCTAAAAACAAAAACATTTGTCATAAGAAACTAGCTCCCTGGTATACAGAAAATACCCGAGCTCTGAAGCAAGCTTCCAGAACATTGGAACGGAAATGGAGTTACACCAAACTGGAAGTCTTCCGACTAGCTTGGAAAGACAGTACCGTGCAGTATCGAAGAGCCCTCACTGCTGCTCGATCATCCTATTTTTACAACTTAATTGAGGAAAATAAGAACAATCCTACATTTCTTTTTGATACTGTCGCAAAGCTAACTAAAAAAGCAGCATTCCCCAAGAGAGGATGGCTTTCACTTCAGCAGTGATAAATTCATAAACTTCTTTGACGAAAAGATTGTGATCATTAGAAAGCAAATTACGGACTCTTCTTTAAATCTGCGTATTTCTCCAAAGCTCAGTTGTCCTGAGTCTGCACAACACTGCCAGGACCTAGGATCAAGGGAGACACTCACGTTTTTTAATAATATACCTCTTGACACATGTATGAAAATAGTCTTGGCCTCTAAACCTTCAAGCTGCATACTGGACCCTATTCTAACTAAGCTACTGAAAGAGCTGCTTCCTGTGCTCGGCCCTCCTATGTTGAACATAATAAACGGCTCTCTATCCACCGGATGTGTACCAAACTCACTAAAAGTGGCAGTAATAAAGCCTCTCTTGAAAAAGCCAAACCTTGACCCAGAAAATATAAAAAACTATCGGCCTATATCAAATCTCCCATTCTTCTCAAAACTTTTCGAAATAGCTGTTGCGCAGCAACTCACTACCTTCCTGAAGACAAACAATGTATACGAAACGCTTCAGTCTGGTTTTAGACCCCATCATAGCACTGAGACTGCACTTGTAAAGGTGGTAAATTACCTTTAATTGGCGTCAGACCGAGGCTATGCATCTGTCCTCGTGCTACTAGACCTTACTAGACCTTACTGCTGCTTTTGATACCATCGATCACCACATTATTTTGGATAGATTGGAAACCCAAATTGGTCTACACGGACAAGTTCTGGCCTGGCTTAGATCTTATCTGTCGGAATGACATCAGTTTGTCTCTGTGGATGGTTTGTCCTCTGACAAATCAACTGTAAATGTTGGTGTTCCTCAAGGTTCCATTTTAGGACCTCTATTGTTTTCACTATATATTTTACCTCTTGGTGATGTCATTCGGGAAAACACAATGTTAACGTTCACTGCTATGCGGACGATACACAGCTGTACATTTAGATGAAACATGGTGAAGCCCCAAAACTGCCCTCCCTGGAAGCCTGTGTTTCAGACATAAGGAAGTGGATGGCGGAATTTTTAAAAACTTTTAAACTCAGACAAAACAGAGATGCTAGTTCTAGGTCCCAAGAAACAAAGAGATCTTCTGTTGGATCTGACAATTAATCTTGATGGTTGTACAGTCGTCTCAAATAAAACTGTGAAGGACCTCGGCGTTACTCTGGACCGTGATCTCTCTTTTGACGAACATATCAAGACTGTTTCAAGAACAGCTTTTTTCCATCTACGTAAAATTGCAAAAATCAGAAACTTTCTGTCCAAAAATGATGCAGAAAAATGTATCCATGCTTTTGTCACTTCTAGATTAGACTACTGAAATGCTCTACTTTCCGGGCTACCCGGATAAAGCACTAAATAAACTTCAGTTAGTGCTAAACACGGCTGCTAGAATCTTGACTAGAACCCACAAATTTGATCATATTACTCCAGTGCTAGCCCCTCTACACTGGCTTCCTGTTAATCAAGGTTTTACTGCTAACCTACAAAGCATTACATGGGCTTCTTTTTGATTTGGTCCTGCCGTACATACCTACACATACGCTACGGTCACAAGACGCAGGCCTCCTAATTGTTCCAAGAATGTCTAAGCAAACAGCTGGAGGCAGGGCTTTCTCCTATAGACCTCCATTTTTATGGAATGGTCTGCCTATCCATGTGAGAGACACAGACTCGGTCTCAACTTTTAAGTCTTTATTGAAGACTTATCTCTTCAGTAGGTCCTATGATTGAGTGTAGTCTGGCCCAGGAGTGTGAAGGTGAACGGAAAGCCACTGGAGCAACGAACCGCCCTTGCTGTCTCTGCCTGGCCGGTTCCCCTCTCTCCACTGGGATTCTCTGCCTCAAACCCTATTACAGGGGATGAGTCACTGGCTTACTGGTGAACTTCCATCCCATCCCTAGGAGGGGTGCGTCACTTGAGTGGGTTGTGTCTCAGACGTGATCTTCCAGTCCGGGTTGGTGCCCCCCTCGGGTTGGTGCCGTGGGGGGAGATCTTCATGGGCTATACCCGGGCTTGTCTGAGGATAGTAAGTTGGTAGTTGAAGATAACACCCTAGTAGTGTGGGGGCTGTGCTTTGGCAAAGTGGGTGGGGTTATATCCTGCCTGGTTGGCCCTGTCTGGTGGTATAGTCGGACGGGGCCACAGTGTCTCCCGACCCCTCCTGTCTCAGCTTCCAGTAATTATGCTGCAATACTTTATGTGTCGGGGGGCTAGGGTCAGTCTGTTATATCTGGAGTATTTCTGGTGTCCTGTGTGAATTTAAGTATGCTCTCTCTAATTCTCTCTCTTTCTCTTCTCTCAGAGGACCTGAGCCCTAGGTTCATGCCTTATGACTATCTGGCCTGATGACTCCTTGCTCTCCACAGTCCACCTGGTCGTGCTGCTGCTCCAGTTTCAACTGTTCTGCCTGCGGCTATGGAACCCTGACCTGTTCACCGGAAGTGCTACCTGTCCCAGACCTGCTGTTTTCAACTCTCTCTCTCTACCGCACCTGCTGTCTCTAACTGTGAATGATCGGCTATGAAAAGCCAACTGACATTTACTCCTGAGGTGCTGACTTGCTGCACCCTCTACAACCACTGTGATTATTATTATCTGACCTGCTGGTCATCTATGAACGTTTGAACATCTTGGCCATGTACTGTTATAATCTCCATCCGGCCCAGCCAGAAGAGGACTGGCCACCCCTCATAGCCTGGTTCCTCTCTAGGTTTCTTCCTAGGGAGATTTTCCTAGCCACCGTGCTTCTACATCTGCATTGCTTGCTGTTTGGGGTTTTAGGCTGGGTTTCTGTACAGCACTTTGAGATACCGGCTGATGTAAAAATGATTTCTAAATACATTTGATTGATTGAATTTGATTTTCATACGGGTCCCCAGTGGGAATCGAACCCACAACCCTGGTGTTACAAGCGCCATGCTCTACCAACTGAGCCACACGGGACAATTTCCTACACTGGGCTCTGACCGCCTGACTCGGCCTGGAGCTCTGACCGCCTGACTCGGCCCTGGAGCTCTGACCGCCTGACTCGGCCCTGGAGCTCTGACAGCCTGACTCGGCCCTGGAGCTCTGACCGCCTGACTCGGCCCTGGAGCTCTGACAGTCTGACTCGGCCCTGGAGCTCTGACCGCCTGACTCGGCCCTGGAGCTCTGACAGTCTGACTCGGCCCTGGAGCTCTGACCGCCTGACTCGGCCCTGGAGCTCTGACCGCCTGACTCGGCCCTGGAGCTCTGACAGCCTGACTCGGCCCTGGAGCTCTGACCGCCTGACTCGGCCCTGGAGCTCTGACAGTCTGACTCGGCCCTGGAGCTCTGACCGCCTGACTCGGCCCTGGAGCTCTGACAGCCTGACTCGGCCCTGGAGCTCTGACAGTCTGACTCGGCCCTGGAGCTCTGACCGTCTGACTCGGCCCTGGAGCTCTGACAGCCTGACTCGGCCCTGGAGCTCTGACAGTCTGACTCGGCCCTGGAGCTCTGAGCACCTTGATTCTATAAGACAGCAGTTGAAGGTGAATGTGTGTATTGAAAGGCCTGCGTATAACAATTGACAGGGTTTAACGAGGTGAAGGTAAGTGCTTTCGAGGTACATACTGTGAAATGTGGGCTATGGCGTTTCCTGAGGTAACAATGAGGTAGGAATGTGGAAGGATCTCCAATCAGTTACGAGAGGTATGGACAGAGGAATGCTGTACTTTAAGACTTAGCCTTGTCCTTAGACACATCCACATTCTGTCCTACCACTGCCACCAGCCACAGCTTCCTCTTTGTGTTCACGGGGGAATGTAAAGTTAGATTATATTCTGTGTAGGCTGAATGCTTTTCTTATAAATTACCTGGCTTTGTGTTGACGGGGGAAATGAAGTTAGATTTTATTGTGTTTATTCTATTCTGTGGGCCACATAAATAACTTCACTACGAGCACATATCAACAATATCTGTTAACAATATAAGTGGATAAATAGCCAGTACTTAACCACTTCACTAAGTCTACTGGAACAACATGAATAGGGCTTCATAGCAGCTGTATTAGTGCTTAACCACTTCACTAAGTCTACAGGAACATGAATAGAGCTTCATAGCAGCTGTATTAGTACTTAACCACTTCACTAAGTCTACAGGAACAACATGAATAGGGCTTCATAGCAGCTGTATTAGTGCTTAACCACTTCACTAAGTCTACAGGAACAACATGAATATAGCTTCATAGCAGCTGTATTAGTACTAAACCACTTCACTAAGTCTACAGGAACATGAATAGAGCTTCATAGCAGCTGTATTAGTACTTAACCACTTCACTAAGTCTACAGGAACAACATGAATAGGGCTTCATAGCAGCTGTATTAGTACTTAACCACTTCACTAAGTCTACAGGAACATGAATAGAGCTTCATAGCAGCTGTATTAGTACTTAACCACTTCACTAAGTCTACAGGAACAACATGAATAGGGCTTCAAAGCAGCTGCATTAGTACTTAACCACTTCACTAAGTCTACAGGAACAACATGAATAGGGCTTCATAGCAGCTCTATTAGTACTTAACCACTTCACTAAGTCTACTGGAACAACATGAATAGGGCTTCATAGCAGCTGTATTAGTGCTTAACCACTTCACTAAGTCTACAGGAACAACATGAATAGAGCTTCATAGCAGCTGTATTAGTACGTAACCACTTCACTAAGTCTACAGGAACAACATGAATAGAGCTTCATAGACGCTGTATTAGTACTTAACCACTTCACTAAGTCTACAGAAACATGAATAGAGCTTCATAGCTTCTATAGTCTGTTCTGTTTAATCAACAGACCTGGATGGTAATGTAGACTGGCTCTTCTATAGTCTGTTCTGTTTAATCAACAGACCTGGATGGTAATGTAGACTGGCTCTTCTTTAGTCTGTTCTGTTTAATCAACAGACCTGGATGGTAATGTAGACTGGCTCTTCTATAGTCTGTTCTGTTTAATCAACAGACCTGGATGGTAATGTAGACTGGCTCTCTCTTCTTTAGTCTGTTCTGTTTAATCAACAGACCTGGATGGTAATGTAGACTGGCTCTTCTTTAGTCTGTTCTGTTTAATCAACAGACCTGGATGGTAATGTAGACTGGCTCTTCTATAGTCTGTTCTGTTTAATCAACAGACCTGGATGGTAATGTAGACTGGTTCTCTCTTCTTTAGTCTGTTCTGTTTAATCAACAGGCCTGGATGGTAATGTAGACTGGCTCTTCTATAGTCTGTTCTGTTTAATCAACAGACCTGGATGGTAATGTAGACTGGCTCTCTCTCTTTAGTCTGTTCTGTTTAATCAACAGACCTGGATGGTAATGTAGACTGGCTCTCTCTCTTCTTTAGTCTGTTCTGTTTAATCAACAGACCTGGATGGTAATGTAGACTGGCTCTTCTATAGTCTGTTCTGTTTAATCAACAGACCTGGATGGTAATGTAGACTGGCTCTTCTTTAGTCTGTTCTGTTTAATCAACAGACCTGGATGGTAATGTAGACTGGCTCTCTCTCTCTTTAGTCTGTTCTGTTTAATCAACAGACCTGGATGGTAATGTAGACTGGCTCTCTCTCTCTTTAGTCTGTTCTGTTTAATCAACAGACCTGGATGGTAATGTAGACTGGCTCTCTCTCTCTTTAGTCTGTTCTGTTTAATCAACAGACCTGGATGGTAATGTAGACTGGCTCTCTCTCTCTTTAGTCTGTTCTGTTTAATCAACAGACCTGGATGGTAATGTAGACTGGTTCTCTCTCTCTATAGTCTGTTCTGTTTATTCAACAGACCTGGATGGTAATGTAGACTGGCTCTTCTTTAGTCTGTTCTGTTTAATCAACAGACCTGGATGGTAATGTAGACTGGCTCTTCTTTAGTCTGTTCTGTTTAATCAACAGACCTGGATGGTAATGTAGACTGGCTCTCTCTTCTTTAGTCTGTTCTGTTTAATCAACAGACCTGGATGGTAATGTAGACTGGCTCTCTCTCTCTTTAGTCTGTTCTGTTTAATCAACAGACCTGGATGGTAATGTAGACTGGTTCTCTCTCTCTATAGTCTGTTCTGTTTATTCAACAGACCTGGATGGTAATGTAGACTGGCTCTTCTTTAGTCTGTTCTGTTTAATCAACAGACCTGGATGGTAATGTAGACTGTCTCTCTCTTCTTTAGTCTGTTCTGTTTAATCAACATACCTGGATGGTAATGTAGACTGGCTCTCTCTCTCTTTAGTCTGTTCTGTTTAATCAACAGACCTGGATGGTAATGTAGACTGGCTCCCTCTTCTATAGTCTGTTCTGTTTAATCAACAGACCTGGATAGTAATGTAGACTGGTTCTCTCTCTTCTTTAGTCTGTTCTGTTTAATCAACAGACCTGGATGGTAATGTAGACTGGTTCTCTCTTCTTTAGTCTGTTCTGTTTAATCAACAGACCTGGATGGTAATGTAGACTGGTTCTTCTATAGTCTGTTCTGTTTATTCAACAGACCTGGATGGTAATGTAGACTGGCTCTCTCTTCTTTAGTCTGTTCTGTTTAATCAACAGACCTGGATGGTAATGTAGACTGGCTCTTCTTTAGTCTGTTCTGTTTAATCAACAGACCTGGATGGTAATGTAGACTGGTTCTCTCTTCTTTAGTCTGTTCTGTTTATTCAACAGACCTGGATGGTAATGTAGACTGGCTCTTCTTTAGTCTGTTCTGTTTAATCAACAGACCTGGATGGTAATGTAGACTGGCTCTCTCTCTCTTTAGTCTGTTCTGTTTAATCAACAGACCTGGATGGTAATGTAGACTGGCTCTCTCTCTTCTTTAGTCTGTTCTGTTTAATCAACAGACCTGGATGGTAATGTAGACTGGTTCTTCTATAGTCTGTTCTGTTTAATCAACAGACCTGGATGGTAATGTAGACTGGCTATCTCTTCTATAGTCTGTTCTGTTAATTCAACAGACCTGGATGGTAATGTAGACTGGTTCTCTCTCTCTTTAGTCTGTTCTGTTTAATCAACAGACCTGGATGGTAATGTAGACTGGTTCTCTCTCTCTTTAGTCTGTTCTGTTTAATCAACAGACCTGGATGGTAATGTAGACTGGCTATCTCTTCTATAGTCTGTTCTGTTTAATCAACAGACCTGGATGGTAATGTAGACTGGCTATCTCTTCTATAGTCTGTTCTGTTTAATCAACAGACCTGGATGGTAATGTAGACTGTCTCTTTCTCTCTTTAGTCTGTTCTGTTTAATCAACAGACCTGGATGGTAATGTAGACTGGCTCTCTCTCTCTTTAGTCTGTTCTGTTTAATCAACAGACCTGGATGGTAAATGTAGACTGTCTCTCTCTCTTTAGTCTGTTCTGTTTAATCAACAGACCTGGATGGTAATGTAGACTGTCTCTCTCTCTTTAGTCTGTTCTGTTTAATCAACAGACCTGGATGGTAATGTAGACTGTCTCTCTCTTCTTTAGTCTGTTCTGTTTAATCAACAGACCTGGATGGTAATGTAGACTGGCTCTCTCTCTTTAGTCTGTTCTGTTTAATCAACAGACCTGGATGGTAATGTAGACTGGCTCTCTCTTCTTTAGTCTGTTCTGTTTATTCAACAGACCTGGATGGTAATGTAGACTGGCTCTCTCTCTTTAGTCTGTTCTGTTTAATCAACAGACCTGGATGGTAATGTAGACTGGCTCTTCTATAGTCTGTTCTGTTTATTCAACAGACCTGGATGGTAATGTAGACTGTCTCTCTCTTCTTTAGTCTGTTCTGTTTATTCAACAGACCTGGATGGTAATGTAGACTGTCTCTCTCTTCTATAGTCTGTTCTGTTTAATCAACAGACCTGGATGGTAATGTAGACTGTCTCTCTCTTCTATAGTCTGTTCTGTTTATTCAACAGACCTCAGTTGGTAGAGGGCGGTGCTCAGTTGGTATAGCGCGGTGCTCAGTTGGTAGAGCACGGTGCTCAGTTGGTAGAGGGCGGTGCTCAGTTGGTATAGGGCGGTGCTCAGTTGGTAGAGCACGGTGCTCAGTTGGTAGAGGGCGGTGCTCAGTTGGTAGAGCGCGGTGCTCAGTTGGTATAGGGCGGTGCTCAGTTGGTATAGGGTGGTGCTCAGTTGGTAGAGGGCGGTGCTCAGTTGGTAGAGCGCGGCGCTCAGTTGGTAGAGCGCGGTGCTCAGTTGGTATAGGGCGGTGCTCAGTTGGTAGAGGGCGGTGCTCAGTTGGTATAGGGCGGTGCTCAGTTGGTAGAGCACGGTGCTCAGTTGGTAGAGGGCGGTGCTCAGTTGGTAGAGGGCGGTGCTCAGTTGGTAGAACGCGGTGCTCAGTTGGTAGAGGGCGGTGCTCAGTTGGTATAGGGCGGTGCTCAGTTGGTAGAGCACGGCGCTCAGTTGGTATAGGGCGGTGCTCAGTTGGTAGAGCGCGGCGCTCAGTTGGTAGAGCGCGGTGCTCAGTTGGTATAGGGCGGTACTCAGTTGGTAGAGGGCGGTGCTCAGTTGGTAGAGGGCGGTGCTCAGTTGGTAGAGCACGGTGCTCAGTTGGTAGAGGGCGGTGCTCAGTTGGTAGAGGGCGGTGCTCAGTTGGTAGAGGGCGGTACTCAGTTGGTAGGGGCGGTGCTCAGTTGGTAGAGCGCGGTGCTCAGTTGGTAGAAGGCGGTGCTCAGTTGGTAGAGCGCGGTGCTCAGTTGGTAGAGCACGGTGCTCAGTTGGTAGAGCACGGTGCTCAGTTGGTAGAACACGGTGCTCAGTTGGTAGAACACGGTGCTCAGTTGGTAGAACACGGTGCTCAGTTGGTAGAACACGGTGCTCAGTTGGTAGAGCACGGTGCTCAGTTGGTAGAGCACGGTGCTCAGTTGGTAGAGCACGGTGCTCAGTTGGTAGAGCACGGTGCTCAGTTGGTAGAGCACGGTGCTCAGTTGGTAGAACACGGTGCTCAGTTGGTAGAACACGGTGCTCAGTTGGTAGAGCACGGTGCTCAGTTGGTAGAACACGGCGCTCAGTTGGTAGAACACGGCGCTCAGTTGGTAGAACACGGCGCTCAGTTGGTAGAACATGGTGCTCAGTTGGTAGAACACGGTGCTCAGTTGGTAGAGCACGGTGCTCAGTTGGTAGAGGGCGGAGCTCAGTTGGTAGAACACGGCGCTCAGTTGGTAGAACACGGTGCTCAGTTGGTAGAACACGGTGCTCAGTTGGTAGAACACGGTGCTCAGTTGGTAGAGCACGGTGCTTGAAACGACAGGATAGTGGGTTCGATTCCTGGGACCACCTGTACGTAAAATGTATGCTATCATGACTAAGTCGCTTCGGATAAAAGCGTCGGCTGAATGTCAAATTCACCACTCCCTTGTTAACCCTGCTGGTGCTGGACATAACGCATAAGAGGTTAAACCGTTTTGAAGTTCCCCGTTAGGACCTCCAGGCCAGCCGGTGCAAAGGGGTCTTTTTCCATTCCACCCCATTAACGTGGGTGTAGGGACACTAGAGAACGGCACACTATTCCTTAAATAGTGCACTACTTATAACAAGAGCCCTATGCACTTCATTAGGGAATAGGGAACCATTTGGGACCCTTAGCCCCGGTGTCAAATACTGAACTAGCTGACCTGATTGACCAAATAGGGGCTTGATGATTAGTAACCCTGAACTAGCTGACCTGATTGACCAATCAGGGGCTTGATGATTAGTAACCCTGAACTAGCTGACCTGATTGACCAATCAGGGGCTTGATAATTAGTAACCCTGAACTAGCTGACCTGATTGACCAATCAGGGGCTTGATGATTAGTAACCCTGAACTAGCTGACCTGATTGACCAATCAGGGGCTTGATGATTAGTAACCCTGAACTAGCTGAGCTGATTGACCAATCAGGGGCTTGATGATTAGTTGAATCAGGTGTGTCAGTCCTGGAACTGCTTGGAACGACTGGGGGTCTCCGAGGAGAGGTGTGAAAACCAGCTGGTCTATAAACTAATGATGTTTTGATGAACTTTGACCCACAAAAATAACACGAGTAGTTCTCAGTGGTGAGGAAGACGTAGCAAGATGATTCTCACATTTTTCAAACTGTGTATTGCCAGTACAGTTCAACGCAAAGGTATTATTGATCATGGGAAGAAGCAGTGTGCAGGAAGGAAAAGGCAGAACTGTTGTTGTTGCTGCTGCTATGCCTTGTAGGAAATTGAAGATGTGTTTCTGGGGGAGGGGGAGGGGGAGCGAGAGAGAGAGAGAGAGAGAGAGATAGAGAGAGAGCGGTATAAAGATAGATAAAGAGAGAGAGAGAGATAAAGAGAGAGAGAGATAAAGAGAGCGATATAAAGATAGATAAAGAGAGAGAGAGAGATAAAGAGAGATACAGATAGAGAGAGAGAGAGAGAGAGAGAAATACATAGATAAAGAGAGAGAGAGCGAGATACAGAGATAAAGAGAGAGATAATAGATACAGAGATAGTGATAAAGAGAGAGAGAGGGAGAGGGAGAGAGATATAAAGATAGAGAGAGAGAGGGAGAGAGAGATAAAGAGAGAGAGAGGGCTAAAGAGAGAGAGAGAGAGAGAAAGAGAGAGAGAGAGAGAGAGAGAGAGAGCGAGAGAGATAGAGAGAGAGAGAGAGAGAGAGAGAGAGAGAGAGAGAGAGAGAGAGAGAGAGAGAGAGAGAGAGAGAGATAGAGAGATAGAGAGAGAGAGAGAGAGAGAGAGAGAGAGAGAGAGAGAGAGAGAGAGAGAGAGGGATATATTAAGAGAGGAGAATTCAACTCCAGAGGCGTTGAGTGTGTTAATCCAGTGTGGTATAAAACACTCCAGTACATATCATTTACACAGGACATGTTCTTGACATAATTGGAACAGGTTTTTAATGTTCAGATGACGAGAGGGAGAACTTTTAGTCCTGTTTTTTTTCCTTGATAAGAGACACAAATTCCCCAAAATATTTAAATATTCAGAATCAGACATACTAAAACACATTTAAATACATCTCCTGCTTGACTATTTACTAAGTCTGACAGCTGGGAGAATCAAGCCCATCGTCATCGGAAACATCGAGGCAATTATACAGCCTAATACCTCGTGTCAATACAGTACTTAGGATAATACGACGAGGGCGCTGAGTTTAGGCTGGCGTCCTTTAAGACGGGCCTGAATCAACTCCTTCCAGACATGTCCCTGGCAGTCGTTGGGGCTCGTTCCATTTCAAGCCCGTCTGTTTCAATACCCCAGCATTGGAAATTGCTGTTAATCTCCTGAATTGACTACATTGAAATGGAATTGATCCCAACCTCTTCTGCCATCTGTAGTCTTATTAGCAGAGCCCCCAGCTTGTGGTTCAGCCCAACGCAGCGCCATTATAACAGGCCTTGATGTAGTCCGCCATGTGAAACGGGTTGAAACACCTGTACAAACAGAGATCAGCCTGGGCCTGAAGCTCTGCCACAAATGGCACCCCGTTACCTATATAGTGCACTACCTTTGACCAGGGCCCATAGGGTAGTGCACTATAATAGAGCATAATAGGGCCATTTGGGACTCACATCTGGTGTTGAGTGAGGCCTGATGTGTAGGCCTTGATCCAGACAGAGGCCTTTACACGTCTGCCAGTATCTCTGTGTGTTTAAGATGAATCACATTGCAGTCGGACTGCACAGAATCACACATTCTCTCTTACACCCTGAATAACGACTTAATAAACAGAGAGATCGTGCCTTTCTCTAACTGATACCCCCAAACAGACTGCTTCCCTGCCTTTCTCTAACTGATACCCCCAAACAGACTGCTTCCCTGCCTTTCTCTAACTGATACCCCCAAACAGACTGCTTCCCTGCCTTTCTCTAACTGATACCCCCAAACAGACTGCTTCCCTGCCTTTCTCTAACTGATACCCCCAAACAGACTGCTTCCCTGCCTTTCTCTAACTGATACCCCCAAACAGACTGCTTCCCTGCCTTTCTCTAACTGATACCCCCAAACAGACTGCTTCCCTGCTAGCACCCTGTTTCACTCAGCCCTGCTCATCTCATACTACTGAAAACACTACTCTCTACAAACAGACTGTGTCCCTGCCAGCACCCTGTTCCACTCAGCCCTGCTCATCTCATACTACTGAAAACACTACTCTCTACAAACAGACTGTGTCCCTGTTAAACTCTACTGCCTCAACACTCTGGTCCATGTTAAACTCTACTGCCTCCAAACACTCTGGTCCATGTTAAACTCTACTGCCTCCAAACACTCTGGTCCATGTTAAACTCTACTGCCTCCAAACACTCTGGTCCATGTTAAACTCTACTGCCTCAACACTCTGGTCCATGTTAAACTCTACTGCCTCCAAACACTCTGGTCCATGTTAAACTCTACTGCCTCCAAACACTCTGGTCCATGTTAAACTCTACTGCCTCAACACTCTGGTCCATGTTAAACTCTACTGCCTCCAAACACTCTGGTCCATGTTAAACTCTACTGCCTCCAAACACTCTGGTCCATGTTAAACTCTACTGCCTCAACACTCTGGTCCATGTTAAACTCTACTGCCTCAACACTCTGGTCCATGTTAAACTCTACTGCCTCAACACTCTGGTCCATGTTAAACTCTACTGCCTCCAAACACTCTGGTCCATGTTAAACTCTACTGCCTCAACACTCTGGTCCATGTTAAACTCTACTGCCTCAACACTCTGGTCCATGTTAAACTATACTGCCTCCAAACACTCTGGTCCATGTTAAACTCTACTGCCTCCAAACACTCTGGTCCATGTTAAACTCTACTGCCTCCAAACACTCTGGTCCACGTTAAACTCTACTGCCTCAACACTCTGGTCCATGTTAAACTCTACTGCCTCCAAACACTCTGGTCCATGTTAAACTCTACTGCCTCAACACTCTGGTCCATGTTAAATTATACTGCTTCCAAACACTCTGGTCCATGTTAAACTCTGCTGCCTCAACACTCTGGTCCATGTTAAAATCTACTGCCTCCAAACACTCTGGTCCATGTTAAACTCTGCTGCCTCAACACTCTGGTCCATGTTAAACTCTACTGCCTCCAAACACTCTGGTCCATGTTAAACTCTACTGCCTCCAAACACTCTGGTCCATGTTAAACTCTACTGCCTCCAAACACTCTGGTCCATGTTAAACTCTACTGCCTCCAAACAAGAAGAAGAAGAACTCTCTGGTACAACATGTGATCAAATGTAAACAGGTGTGATGTGGTGCAACATGTGGTGTGATCATACACACTTGAAGTCAATTTAAAATCAGGGGGTTTTACTAACTCACCACTTGGGCGGGGACCTGGTCCATCTTGGCGGCGGGGGTGCCAGGCCGGGGGTAGAACTGGTTGATGAAGAGGCTGGGGAAGCGATACTCCTTCACTAGGTCACATGTCTCCTGGAAGTCAGCATCCGTCTCCCCTGGGAAACCACAGATGATGTCTGTGGCGATGGTGATACCAGGAACCCTGAGAGAGGGAGGGAGAGGGAGGGAGAGGGAGGGAGGGAGGGAGAGAGAGAGAGAGAGGGATGGAGAGAGAGGGATGGAGAGAGAGGGATGGAGAGAGAGGGATGGAGAGAGGGAAGGAGGAAGAGAGACAGAGAGGGAGGGAGAGGAAGAGAGGGAAGGAGAATAGATAAAGAGAGGGAGGTAGAGAGAGGGAGGAAGAGAGACAGAGATGGAAGGAGAGAGAGAGGAGAGGAAGAGAAGGAGGAAGAGAGACAAAAGGTTATTTACCCTCATCAATATCTGAATGAAAGCACCAAAACACCTCCAATTGTACCAGGATCATTCAAATTCACAGCTTACAAATCACAATACGGATTCAGGGAAAGACGAACAAGAAACTAAAGACATAGTAGAAAAACGTGCACAGTAAGTTTGACGCAAGTGTGTTGAAGTGTGTTGAACATCAACATTGGCCCTGTGATGTCTGTCCACTGTTGCTATGCAGATCTTCTCTGTGGGATAATTCCTGCAACAGGACCCTTATTAGCAGCCTCAATGACAATTGATTATTGGCCGGGTCTGTGATTGAATGAGAACCTCTGCAGAGGACTGGTTCATTGATCCTGGCTTGTATATATTCTGTTATTATTGATCTCTGATTCACAGGTACAAACCCTCTTCAAGGCTACTGAAGACGGTGAGAACAGAGAGAGGTGGAATAGTGGAACAGCAGACAACCTTTCATGTCCAGAGAGAGAGAGGTGGAATAGTGGAACAGCGGACATCCTTTCATGTCCAGAGAGAGAGAGGTGGAATAGTGGAACAGCAGACAACCTTTCATGTCCAGAGAGAGAGAGAGGTGGAATAGTGGAACAGCAGACAACCTTTCATGTCCAGAGAGAGAGAGGTGGAATAGTGGAACAGCAGACAACCTTTCATGTCCAGAGAGAGAGAGGTGGAATAGTGGAACAGCAGACAACCTTTCATGTCCAGAGAGAGAGAGGTGGAATAGTGGAACAGCAGACAACCTTTCATGTCCAGAGAGAGAGGTGGAATAGTGGAACAGCAGACAACCTTTCATGTCCAGAGAGAGAGAGGTGGAATAGTGGGACAGCAGACAACCTTTCATGTCCAGAGAGAGAGAGGTGGAATAGTAGAACAGCAGACAACCTTTCATGTCCAGAGAGAGAGAGGTGGAATAGTGGAACAGCAGACAACCTTTCATGTCCAGAGAGAGTGGTGGAATAGTGGAACAGCAGACCTTTCATGTCCAGAGAGAGAGAGGTGGAATAGTAGAACAGCAGACAACCTTTCATGTCCAGAGAGAGAGAGAGGTGGAATAGTGGAACAGCAGACAACCTTTCATGTTTCCTGCTGAGACGGATGAGGTTGGGAGACAAGTATCTGAAATGAACCCTTGACGTCTGAGGACAGCCTGAGAAACCAAACTCTGCCGACCAAAAGAACAAATACCAGTCTCAGAATAAGAGCTTTAAGATCATAATACATGAGGTAATATGGACAGGGAGGACCTGATCCTAGATCAGCACTTCACTCCTACACCGAGACGCTTTATACACACGGCCCCTGATCCTAACTCTTGATACACGCGGCCCCTGATCCTAACTCTTGATACATGCGGCCCCTGATCCTAACTCTTGATACACACGGCCCCTGATCCTAACTCTTGATACAGCCCCTGATCCTAACTCTTGATACACGCGGCCCCTGATTCTAACTCTTGATACATGCGGCCCCTGATCCTAACTCTTGATACATGCGGCCCCTGATTCTAACTCTTGATACATGCGGCCCCTGATCCTAACTCTTGATACAGCCCCTGATCCTAACTCTTGATACATGCGGCCCCTGATCCTAACTCTTGATACATACGGCCCCTGATCCTAACTCTTGATACATACGGCCCCTGATCCTAACTCTTGATACATACGCCCCCTGATCCTAACTCTTGATACATACGGCCCCTGATCCTAACTCTTGATACGGCCACTGATCCTAACTCTTGATACATACGGCCCCTGATCCTAACTCTTGATACATTTCGGCCCCTGATCCTAACTCTTGATACATACGGCCCCTGATCCTAACTCTTGATACATTTCGGCCCCTGATCCTAACTCTTGATACACACGGCCCCTGATCCTAACTCTTGATACATACGGCCCCTGATCCTATCTCTTGATACATACGGCCCCTGATCCTAACTCTTGATACATACGGCCCCTGATCCTAACTCTTGATACATATGGCCCCTGATCCTAACTCTTGATACGGCCCCTGATCCTAACTCTTGATACGGCCCCTGATCCTAACTCTTGATACATACGGCCCCTGATCCTAACTCTTGATAGATTTCGGCCCCTGATCCTAACTCTTGATACATACGGCCCCTGATCCTAACTCTTGATACATTTCGGCCCCTGATCCTAACTCTTGACTACATACGGCCCCTGATCCTAACTCTTGATAGATTTCGGCCCCTGATCCTAACTCTTGATACATACGGCCCCTGATCCTAACTCTTGATACATTTCGGCTCCTGATCCTAACTCTTGATATGGCCCCTGATCCTAACTCTTGATACACACGGCCCCTGATCCTAACTCTTGATACATACGGCCCCTGATCCTAGATCTTGATACACACGGCCCCTGATCCTAACTCTTGATACATGCGGCCCCTGATCCTAGATCTTGATACACACGGCCCCTGATCCTAACGCTTGATACATATGGCCCCTGATCCTAACTCTTGATACATACGGCCCCTGATCCTAACTCTTGATACGGCCCCTGATCCTAACTCTTGATACGGCCCCTGATCCTAACTCTTGATACATACGGCCCCTGATCCTAACGCTTGATACATACGGCCCCTGATCCTAACGCTTGATACATACGGCCCCTGATCCTAACTCTTGATACGGCCCCTGATCCTAGATCTTGATACATATGGCCCCTGATCCTAACTCTTGATACACACGGCCCCTGATCCTAACTCTTGATACGGCCCCTGATCCTAACTCTTGATACATGCGGCCCCTGATCCTAACTCTTGATACACACGGCCCCTGATCCTAACGCTTGATACATACGGCCCCTGATCCTAACTCTTGATACGGCCCCTGATCCTAACTCTTGATACACACGGCCCCTGATCCTAACTCTTGATACACACGGCCCCTGATCCTAACTCTTGATACGGCCCCTGATCCTAACTCTTGACACGGCCCCTGATCCTAACTCTTGATACGGCCCCTGATCCTAACTCTTGATGCACCCGGCCCCTGATCCTAGATCAGCACTCCAAGACCATTTTTTGAATCCGTGCTTCTTCCCTCTCTCCTGATTGTAATTCCTCTTCCTGCTGTTGTGGGTTGGAGTCTCCTGCGGCATCATTACCATCTCCTCCACCCATCAAATGTGGATCAATGTGCACTTATTGACAGACGTCCATTTCTAATCACATGAAAGTGGATCGTTGTGTTTCCAGGAGAGATAAACCCCCCCCTGGCCTACTGACGTCTGCTCGGCCCAGAGTCCTTCACATTCAAGAGGTTCCGCAGGGCTCTGGGGAATCCTTGACCTTTCCCCATCAACCCAAGTGGAGGATTACAACCACGGTCTTACTGTACATTCCTGTTCCCGGGCCTTGTTCCCCGGTCAAATACAGAGACGGTGGTCCAATATTCATACTAGCATACAATACATCGCTTCATTCAATAGTATTATGCAAGTGTGGAAGATAAGGGCCATAGACCGTCTTAAGTCGACACAAGCTTGTGTTCAGCTTGAGTCTGTGGGTTTGTGTTGTAGTCAGATGGGTTTGTATTGTAGTCAGATGGGTTTGTATTGTAGTCAGATGAGTTTGTATTGTAGTCAGATGAGTTTGTATTGTAGTCAGATGGGTTTGTATTGTAGTCAGATGAGTTTGTATTGTAGTCAGATGGGTTTGTATTGTAGTCAGATGGGTTTGTATTGTAGTCAGATGGGTTTGTATTGTAGTCAGATGGGTTGTATTGTAGTCAGATGAGTTTGTATTGTAGTCAGATGGGTTTGTATTGTAGTCAGATGAGTTTGTATTGTAGTCAGATGGGTTTGTATTGTAGTCAGATGGGTTTGTATTGTAGTCAGATGAGTTTGTATTGTAGTCAGATGAGTTTGTATTGTAGTCAGATGAGTTTGTATTGTAGTCAGATGGGTTTGTATTGTAGTCAGATGGGTTTGTATTGTAGTCAGATGGGTTGTATTGTAGTCAGATGGGTTGTGTGTCTGTATTGTGGTAGAGTAATTTCCATTGTCGTGACGTGTGTGTGCGCGTGAGCGTGCGTGCATGTGTGTGCGTGTGAGAGTGTGGGTGTGTGACCCCAGAAGGAAGGTGTTGGTAGGGGTTGTATGGTGTATATTAGTATGGTGAACATATGAACCCCAAAACCATTCTGTCTGGCTTACAGAGGGACTGAACCACAAAACCGTTCTGTCTGGCTTACAGAGGGACTGAACCACAAAACCGTTCTGTCTGGCTTACAGAGGGACTGAACCACAAAACCGTTCTGTCTGGCTTACAGAGGGACTGAACCCCAAAACCATTCTGTCTGTCTTACAGAGGGACTGAACCACAAAACCGTTCTGTCTGGCTTACAGAGGGACTGAACCCCAAAACATTCTGTCTGGCTTACAGAGGGACTGACCCACAAAACCGTTCCGTCTGGCTTACAGAGGGACTGAACCCCAAACCCGTTCTGTCTGGCTTACAGAGGGACTGAACCCCAAAACCATTCCGTCTGGCTTACAGAGGGACTGAACCCCAAAACATTCTGTCTGGCTTACAGAGGGACTGAACCCCAAAACATTCTGTCTGGCTAACAGAGGGACTGAACCCCAGAACATTCTGTCTGGCTTACATAGGGACTGAACCCCAAAACCATTCTGTCTGGCTTACAGAGGGACTGAACCCCAAACCCGTTCTGTCTGGCTTACAGAGGGACTGAACACACCAACCTATGTAATTACTCTGCTTTACCAAAACCATATGGGCAACCTGAAGCTCTAAAAATGGGCTGTTATTATGGGAAGATAAATCTACAATAAGACCTGGACATAGTGGATCATACAGAGATAAAGAAAGACAGAGGAGAGGAAGGAGAGAGAGGGGGTAGAGAGGAGAGAGAGTAGAGAGAGGAGAGAAGAGAGGAGAGTAGAGAGAGGAGGGTGGAGAGAGGAGGATAGAGAGAGGAGAGTAGAGAGAATAGGGTGGAGAGAGGAGGGTAGAGAGAGGAGAGTAGAGAGAGGAGAGTAGAGAGAAGAGGGTGAATAGAGGAGAGTAGAGAGAGGAGAGTAGAGAGAGGAGAGTAGAGAGATGGGAGAGAGAGAGTAGAGAGAGCGGGGAGAGAGAGAGTAGAGAGAGCGGGGAGAGAGAGAGTAGAGAGATAGGGGAGAGAGAGAGTAGAGAGATGGGAGAGAGAGAGTAGAAAGAGTGGGGAGAGAGAGAGTAGAGAGAGAGGGGAGAGAGAGAGTAGAGAATAGAGAGATGGGAGAGAGAGAGTAGAGAGAGAGGGGAGAGAGAGTAGAGAGAGAGGGGAGAGAGAGTAGAGAGAGGGGGGAGAGAGAGAGTAGAGAGAGTAGAGAGAGTGGGGAGAGAGAGAGGGGAGAGAGAGTAGAGAGAGAGGGGAGAGAGAGAGTAGAGAGGAGAGTAGAGAGAGGAGAGTAGAGAGAGGAGAGTAGAGAGAAGAGAGTAGAGAGAGGAGAGTAGAGAGAGGAGAGTAGAGAGAGGAGAGTAGAGAGAGGAGAGTAGAGAGAGGAGAGTAGAGAGAGGAGAGTAGAGAGTAGAGAGAGGAGAGAGAGAGTAGAGAGAGTGGGGAGAGAGAGAGTAGAGAGAGTGGGGAGAGAGAGTAGAGAGAGTGGGGAGAGAGAGAGTAGAGAGTAGAGAGTGGGGAGAGAGAGAGTAGAGAGAGAGGGGAGAGAGAGAGTAGAGAGAGAGGGAGAGAGAGGGGGGAGAGTAGAGAGAGAGAGTAGAGAGAGGGGGGAGAGAGAGAGTAGAGAGAGAGGGGAGAGAGAGAGTAGAGAGAGGGGAGAGAGAGAGGAGAGAGAGAGTAGAGAGAGAGTAGTGAAGTGAAGAACCAGTGAACCAGTGAAGAACAAACAGCATTGTAAATACAACCCATATTTATGCCTATTTATTTTAACCTGTGTGCTTTAACCATTCGTACATTGCTACAACACTGTATATATATAATATGACATTTGTAATGTCTTTATTGTTTTGAAACTTCTGTATGTGTAATGTTTACTGTTAATTTGTATTGTTTGTTTCACTTTTGTGTATTGCTACCTCACTTGCTTTGGCAATGTTAACACATGTTTCCCATGCCAATAAAGCCCCTTGAATTGAATTGAATTGAATTGAATTGAGTAGAGAGAGAGGGGAGAGAGAGAGTAGAGAGCAGAGAGAGAGGGGGTAGAGAGGAGGGAAGAGTGAGAGTAGAGAAGATATTTCCCGTTCTTCATCATCATGGGATATTTTGTGTAGATTGATGAGGGAAAAAAACTATGTAATCCATTTTAGAATAAGGCTGTAAGTAACAACATGTGGAAAAAGTCAAGTGGTCTGAATATTTTCCGAAGGCACGATATGTCCTGGACAGACTCATCCAGTCTAATGAATAACTAAGTGAAAATGGTTCCTGGAATAAGATACTGAGATACGGCAGTGAAATAAATAGTTCCTGGAATAAGATACTGAGATACGGCAGGGAAATAAATAGTTCCTGGAATAAGATACGGCAGTGAAATAAATAGTTCCTGGAATAAGATACTGAGATACGACAGTGAAATAAATTATTCCTGGAATAAGATACGGCAGTGAAATAAACAGTTCCTGGAATAAGACACATATACGGCAGTGAAATAAACAGTTCCTGGAATAAGACACTGAGATACGCCAAGGGAAATAAATAGTTCCTGGAATAAGATACGGCAGTGAAATAAATCGTTCCTGGAATAAGATACTGAGATACGGCAGTGAAATAAATAGTTCCTGGAATAAGATACTGAGATACGACAGGGAAATAAATAGTTCCTGGAATAAGACACAGATACGGCAGTGAAATAAATAGTTCCTGGAATAAGACACAGATACGGCAGTGAAATAAATAGTTCCTGGAATAAGACACAGATACGGCAGTGAAATAAATAGTTCCTGGAATAAGATACTGAGATACGGCAGTGAAATAAATAGTTCCTGGAATAAGATACTGAGATACGGCAGGGAAATAAATAGTTCCTGGAATAAGATACTGAGATACGGCAGTGAAATAAATAGTTCCTGGAATAAGACACTGAGATACGGCAGGGAAATAAATAGTTCCTGGAATAAGATACTGAGATACGACAGTGAAATAAATAGTTCCTGGAATAAGATACTGAGATATGACAGTGACATAAATCGTTCCTGGAATAAGATACTGAGATACGACAGTGAAATAAATTATTCCTGGAATAAGATACGGCAGTGAAATAAATCATTCCTGGAATAAGATACTGAGATACGGCAGTGAAATAAACAGTTCCTGGAATAAGATACTGAGATACAGCAGTGAAATAAATAGTTCCTGGAATAAGACACTGCGATACGGCAGTGAAATAAATAGTTCCTGGAATAAGACACTGCGATACGGCAGTGAAATAAATAGTTCCTGGAATAAGATACTGAGATACGGCAGTGAAATAAACAGTTCCTGGAATAAGATACTGAGATACGGCAGTGAAATAAATAGTTCCTGGAATAAGATACTGAGATACGGCAGGGAAATAAATAGTTCCTGGAATAAGATACGGCAGTGAAATAAATCGTTCCTAGAATAAGATACTGAGATACGGCAGTGAAATAAATAGTTCCTGGAATAAGATACTGAGATACGGCAGTGAAATAAATAGTTCCTGGAATAAGATACGGCAGTGAAATAAATAGTTCCTGGAATAAGATACTGATACGGCAGTGAAATAAATAGTTCCTGGAATAAGATACTGAGATACGGGCAGTGAAATACATCATTCCTGGAATAAGATACTGAGATATGACAGTAAGTGTGTTCCCGTCTCGTCTGTGTCCCTCATTACGGTGACAAAGGAGAAGAGGGCTGTTTGAATGAAGGGCTGGCTTGCATCCTAAATAGAACCCTATAGAGTGCACTACTTTTGACCAGATCCTTATGGGACCTATATAGGGAATAGGGTCTGTGCCATTTTGGGATGCGGGCATGGGCTGCTCTGATGGAGCTGAAACAGATTGGCAGCAGTGTATTATGAGACACAGTGGCCCCTCCTGTCTATATATCAAGTATAGCTGGATCTATAACTCATCAGGGAGAGAGAGAGAGAGAGAGAGAGAGAGAGAGAGAGAGAAAGAAAGAGAGATAGAGAGAGAGAGAGAAAGAGCGAGAGAGAGAGTGAGAGAGGGAGAGCAAGACAGAAAGAGGGGGAGAGAGAGGGAGATAGAGAGAGAGAGAGAGAGAGAGAGAGGGAGAGAGAGAGAGAGAGAGAGAGAGAGAGACAGCGAGAGAGAGAGAGAGAGAGAGAGAGAGAGAGAGAGAGAGAGACAGACAGACAGACAGACAAAGAGAGATGACAGAATTGGACCTGGCTACATGTCTGGAATCACACAAAATGGTTCCTCCTGTCTGTCTGTCTGTCTACTCGACCAGGGCATGTTTTGTGCGTCTTTGATGCATTGTTAGCTTGTCAGGCTGATTGCTGAGGTCTTTGGAAATAAGTCGGGCCGGCTCAGAAGCTTCCAGAATGCAGCGCTAGTTCAGATGCTATTAGTGGCCATCTCCTTCACTCCCACTGGTTATGCCTTTACTATCTCATACAGAGAGAGAGCTAGAGAGAGAGAGAGAGAGAGAGATAGAGAGAGAGAGGGATAGAGAGAGGGAGAGAGAGCTAGAGAGAGAGGGAGAGAGGGACCACTAGAGAGAGAGGGAGAGAGCTAGAGAGAGAGGGGGAGAGAGAAAGAGAGCGGGGAGAGAGAAAGAGAGAGGGGAGAGAGAGCTAGAGAGAGAGGGGGAAGAGAGCTAGAGAGAGGGGAAGATAGCTAGAGAGAGAGGGGGAGAGAGTTAGAGAGAGAGGGGGAGAGAGTTAGAGAGAGAGGGGGAGAGAGTTAGAGAGAGAGGGGGAGAGAGTTAGAGAGAGAGGGGGAGAGAGAAGAGAGCTAGAGAGAGAGGGGAAGAGAGTTAGAGAGAGAGGGAGATTGAGCTAGAGAGAGAGGGAGAGAGCTAGAGAGAGGGGGAAGAGAGAGAGCTACTCTGTGGTGAGCTCAGCTCTACACCACCGCTGTGAATCAGTGAATCAGTGTGAATCAGAGTGAATCAATGAATCGGCGAATCCGAGTGAATCCGTGTGAATCAGAGTGAATCAGTGAATCAGAGTGAATCAGTGAATCAGAGTGAATCAATGAATCAGTGTGAATCAAAGTGAATCAGTGAATCAGAGTGAATCAATGAATCAGTGTGAATCAAAGTGAATCAGAGTGAATACCCCCAACACACATGACTGTCTGTGTAGTCCTGTAACATGCACTTGCCTGGACCTGCAATCAACGTTCATTTGCTGGAGGACCGGCGTTATATGTGGTGGTTTCCATGGTGAAGCTGAGACGGGCCATTTACAGGAAACGGCTTTAAAATCACCATGTTAAAAACAACAAGGTGAAGAGGGGAAACCATAACCCTTCCACTGCTACTATATATGAGGGGAAACCATAACCCTTCCACTGCTACTATATATGAGGGGAAACCATAACCCTTCCACTGCTACTATATATGAGGGGAAACCATAACCCTTCCACTGCTACTATATATGAGGGGAAACCATAACCCTTCCACTGCTACTATATATGAGGGGAAACCATAACCCTTCCACTGCTACTATATATGAGGGGAAACCATAACCCTTCCACTGCTACTATATATGAGGGGAAACCATAACCCTTCCACTGCTACTATATATGAGGGGAAACCATAACCCTTCCACTGCTACTATATATGAGGGGAAACCATAACCCTTTCACTGCTACTATATATGAGGGGAAACCATAACCCTTCCACTGCTACTATATATGAGGGGAAACCATAACCCTTCCACTGCTACTATATATGAGGGGAAACCATAACCCTTCCACTGCTACTATATATGAGGGGAAACCATAACCCTTCCACTGCTACTATATATGAGGGGAAACCATAACCCTTCCACTGCTACTATATATGAGGGGAAACCATAACCCTTCCACTGCTACTATATATGAGGGGAAACCATAACCCTTCCACTGCTACTATATGAGGGGAAACCATAACCCTTTCACTGCTACTATATATGAGGGGAAACCATAACCCTTCCACTGCTACTATATATGAGGGGAAACCATAACCCTTCCACTGCTACTATATATGAGGGGAAACCATAACCCTTCCACTGCTACTATATATGAGGGGAAACCATAACCCTTCCACTGCTACTATATATGAGGGGAAACCATAACCCTTCCACTGCTACTATATATGAGGGGAAACCATAACCCTTCCACTGCTACTATATATGAGGGGAAACCATAACCCTTCCACTGCTACTATATATGAGGGGAAACCATAACCCTTTCACTGCTACTATATATGAGGGGAAACCATAACCCTTCCACTGCTACTATATATGAGGGAATCTGCCAACAAATGAATGAATGGTTGAATGGCTGAATAAATGAATGAATAGACAATTAAATGAATGGCTGAATAAATGAATGAATAGATAATTAAATGAATGGCTGAATAAATGAATGAATAGATAATTAAATGAATGGCTGAACAAATGAATGAATGGTTGAATGGCTGAATAAATGAATGAATGAATAGACAATTAAATGAATGGCTGAATAAATGAATGAATAGATAATTAACTGAATGGCTGAATAAATGAATTTATGAATGGTTGAATGGCTGAATAAATGAATTAATGGATGGTTGAATGGCTGAATAAATGAATGAATGAATGGTTGAATGGCTGAATAAATGAATGAATGATTGAATAAATTAATTTAAATAAATCAACTTTTGTGAGTGTAAGGTTTACTGTTCATTTTTTATTATTTATTTCACTTAAAAAAAAATCTATTTCACTTGCTTTGGCAATGTAAACATATGTTTCCCATGTTAATAAAACCCTAAAACCCTTTGAATTGAAAAGAGAGAATACAAATGAGAGAGAGAGAGGGGGGAGAGAGAGAGAGAGGGGGGAGAGAGAGAGAGAGGGGGGAGAGAGAGAGTAGAGGGAGAGAGTAGGGGGAGAGAAAGAGAGTGGGGGGAGAGAGAGAGAGAGAGAGGGAGGAGAGAGAGAGAGGGGGAGAGAGAGAGGGAGAGAGAGGGAGGGAGAGAGGGTAGGGGGAGAGAGAGAGAGAGTAGGGGGGTATAGAGAGGGGGGGAGAGAGTAGGGGGAGAGAGAGAGAGAGAGTAGGGGGAGAGAGAGAGAGAGAGTGGGGGAAAGAGAGAGAGAGTAGGGGGAGAGAGAGTGGGGGAGAGAGAGAGTGGGGGAGAGAGAGTGGGGGAGAGAGAGAGTGGGGGAGAGAGAGAGTAGGGGGAGAGAGAGTGGGGTCTAGGTAAATAATGAGACAGAGGCCCGAGGAACAAAGCCAGCGCTCCACTCCTCACTAACTGGTAGGCAGCCCAGAGATCCTGCTGCTCCTCACCTCATCTGTCAGTTACAGCCGAAGGAACGAGGCGCCTGGGAGACGAGGGAGAAGGAGAGATGCTACTACACCCGCCTGCCCTCCTGGCCTCCTGGCCTCCTGCCTGCCCGCAAGGCCAGGAGCCCCAGAACTAGTTCTCTAGCTAGCTAGTATACACCACACCATCCATCCACAGCCCCAAAGCTAGTTATCTAGCTAGCTAGTATACACCACACCATCCATCCATCCACAGCCCCAGAGCTAGTTATCTAGCTAGCTAGTATACACCACACCATCCATCCACAGCCACAGAGCTAGTTATCTAGCTAGCTAGTATACACCCACCATCCATCCATCCACAGCCCCAGAGCTAGTTATCTAGCTAGCTAGTATACACCACACCATCCATCCACAGCCCCAGAGCTAGTTATCTAGCTAGCTAGTATACACCACACCATCCATCCATCCACAGCCCCAGAGCTAGTTATCTAGCTAGCTAGTATACACCACACCATCCATCCACAGCCACAGCCACAGAACTAGTTATCTAGCTAGCTAGTATACACCACACCATCCATCCACAGCCCCAGAGCTAGTTATCTAGCTAGCTAGTATACACCACACCATCCATCCACAGCCCCAGAGCTAGTTATCTAGATAGCTAGTATACACCACACCATCCATCCATTCACAACCCCAGAGCTAGTTATCTAGCTAGCTAGTATACACCACACCATCCATCCACAGCCACAGAGCTAGTTATCTAGCTAGCTAGTATACACCACACCATCCATCCACAGCCACAGAGCTAGTTATCTAGCTAGCTAGTATACACCCACCATCCATCCATCCACAGCCCCAGAACTAGTTATCTAGCTAGCTAGTATACACCACACCATCCATCCACAGCCCCAGAGCTAGTTATCTAGCTAGCTAGTATACACCACACCATCCATCCATCCACAGCCCCAGAGCTAGTTATCTAGCTAGCTAGCATACACCACACCATCCATCCACAGCCACAGCCACAGAACTAGTTATCTAGCTAGCTAGTATACACCACACCATCCATCCACAGCCCCAGAGCTAGTTATCTAGCTAGCTAGTATACACCACACCATCCATCCACAGCCCCAGAGCTAGTTATCTAGATAGCTAGTATACACCACACCATCCATCCATTCACAACCCCAGAGCTAGTTATCTAGCTAGCTAGTATACACCACACCATCCATCCACAGCCCCAGAGCTAGTTATCTAGCTAGCTAGTATACACCACACCATCCATCCACAGCCCCAGAGCTAGTTATCTAGCTAGCTAGTATACACCACACCATCCATTCTTCCACAGCCCCAGAGCTAGTTATCTAGCTAGCTAGTATACACCACACCATCCATCCATCCATCCACAGCCCCAGAGCTAGTTATCTAGCTAGCTAGTATACACCATCCATCCATCCACAGCCCCAGAGCTAGTTATCTAGCTAGCTAGTATACACCACACCATCCATCCACAGCCCCAGAGCTAGTTATCTAGCTAGCTAGTATACACCACACCATCCATCCATCCACAACCCCAGAGCTAGTTATCTAGCTAGCTAGTATACACCACACCATCCATCCACAGCCCCAGAGCTAGTTATCTAGCTAGCTAGTATACACCACACCATCCATCCATCCACAGCCACAGAGCTAGTTATCTAGCTAGCTAGTATACACCATCCATCCATCCATCCACAGCCACATAGCTAGTTATCTAGCTAGCTAATATACACCATCCATCCATCCACAGCCCCAGAGCTAGTTATCTAGCTAGTATACACCACACCATCCATCCATCCATAGTTATATAGCTAGTACACAGGTGGCTGGCAGGGCAGAGCAGGGGAGGGGCGAGCAGGTCTCTGGAGAGAGCAACTGGAGGACCCTAATGAAGTCCAGCTGGGATACCCCCAGTGGATGTTTAACAGAATGTTTCCCGGGGGTCGTTAGCTGGAATTACACGTAACGAAGGGTTCCTTCATCCCTCCGGTCCATGTTGAACACCAATCTGTTCAGGGTAGCATGGTATCAGGTGGTAATCTAGTCACTGTGTGTGTGTGACATAATGACTTCTACCTACCGTCTACCTGAGGATCATTTCATTGGATAGAAGTGTTTGGTGAAATCGATCTTGACCCCGCCATACGGGTACTGATGAAACTGTAAACTGGTCAAATCTACCTATAAAAACACACCTGATGTCAGTTGATAAAACCATTAAACTGGTCAAATCTACCTATAAAAACACACCTGATTTCAGTTGATAAAACCATTAAACTGGTCAAATCTACCTATAAAAACACACCTGATGTCAGTTGATAAAACCATTAAACTGGTCAAATCTACCTATAAAAACACACCTGATGTCAGTTGATAAAACCATTAAACTGGTCAAATCTACCTATAAAAACACACTTGATTTCAGTTGATAAAACCATTAAACTGGTCAAATCTACCTATAAAAACACACCTGATTTCAGTTGATAAAACCATTAAACTGGTCAAATCTACCTATAAAAACACACCTGATGTCAGTTGATAAAACCATTAAACTGGTCAAATCTACCTATAAAAACACACCTGATGTCAGTTGATAAAACCATTAAACTGGTCAAATCTACCTATAAAAACACACCTGATGTCAGTTGATAAAACCCATTAAACTGGTCAAATCTACCTATAAAAACACACCTGATGTCAGTTGATAAAACCATTAAACTGGTCAAATCTACCTATAAAAACACACCTGATGTCAGTTGATAAAAACCATTAAACTGGTCAAATCTGATCACAGATCACTGTGATACTGAGAGAAACTGTTTTACTGTAATTATCGACTTACAAAACATTTCAGTCCATAAAACTGTTGGATAAATTCAACTTAAATCCTGAGAGACACAGGTTTCAAACGACGACACCACCACAGTGTTGAACTTCACACACACACACACACACACACACTAGGTGGGAGTTACACCATATAACTTACACCCATCACATTATCTCAGATCTCCAAAGGTGATTAGGGCATAGGGTCTAGGGCATAGGGTCTAGGGCATAGGGTCTAGGGCATAGGGTCTAGGGCATAGGGTCTAGGGCATAGGGTCTAGGGTCTAGGGCATTGGGTCTATGGCATAGGGTCTAGGGTCTAGGGCATTGGGTCTATGGCATAGGGTCTAGGGCATTGGGTCTATGGCATAGGGCATATGGTCTAGGGCATAGGGTCTAGGTCACAGGGTCTATGGCATAGGGTCTAGGGCATAGGGTCTAGGGCATAGGGTCTAGGTCATAGGGTCTAGGGCATATGGTCTAGGGCATAGGTTCTAGGGCATAGGTTCTAGGGCATAGGTTCTAGGGCATAGGTTCTAGGGCAAATGGTCTAGGTCACAGGGTCTAGGTCATATGGTCTAGGGCATAGGGTCTAGGGCATAGGTTCTAGGGCATAGGTTCTAGGGCATAGGTTCTAGGGCAAATGGTCTAGGTCACAGGGTCTAGGTCATATGGTCTAGGGCATAGGGTCTAGGGCATAGGTTCTAGGGCATAGGTTCTAGGGCATAGGTTCTAGGGCAAATGGTCTAGGTCATAGGGTCTAGGGCATAGGGTCTAGGGCATAGGGTCTAGGGCATAGGGTCTAGGGCATATGGTCTAGGGCATATGGAATAGGGCATAGAGTCTAGGTCATAGAGTCTAGGGCATAGGGTCTAGGGCATAGGGTCTAGGGCATAGGGTCTAGGTCATAGAGTCTAGGTCATAGGGTCTAGGGCATAGGGTCTAGGGCATAGGGTCTAGGGCATAGGGTCTAGGGCATAGGGTCTAGGTCATAGGATCTAGGGCATAGGGTCTAGGGCATAGGGTCTAGGTCATAGGGTCTAGGTCATAGGGTCTAGGGCATAGGGTCTAGGGCATAGGGTCTAGGGCATAGGGTCTAGGTCATAGGGTCTAGGGTCTAGGTCATAGGGTCTAGGGCATAGGGTCTAGGGTCTAGGGCATAGGGTCTAGGGTCTAGGTCATAGGGTCTAGGGCATAGGGTCTAGGTCATAGGGTCTAGGTCATAGGGTCTAGGGCATAGGGTCTAGGGCATAGGGTCTAGGTCATAGGGTCTAGGGCATAGGGTCTAGGTCATAGGGTCTAGGTCATAGGGTCTAGGGCATAGGGTCTAGGTCATAGGGTCTAGGGCATAGGGTCTAGGTCATAGGGTCTAGGTCATAGGGTCTAGGGCATAGGGTCTAGGGCATAGGGTCTAGGGCATAGGGTCTAGGGCATAGGGTCTAGGGCATAGGGTCTAGGGCATAGGGTCTAGGTCATAGGGTCTAGGGCATAGGGTCTAGGTCACAGGGTCTAGGGCATAGGTTCTAGGGCATAGGGTCTAGGTCATAGGGTCTAGGTCATATGGTCTAGGTCATATGGTCTAGGGCATAGGGTCTAGGTCATATGGTCTAGGGCATAGGGTCTAGGGTCTAGGGCATAGGGTCTAGGGCATAGGGTCTAGGGCATAGGGTCTAGGTCATATGGTCTAGGGCATAGGGTCTAGGTCATAGGGTCTAGGTCATATGGTCTAGGGCATAGGGTCTAGGTCATATGGTCTAGGGCATATGGTCTAGGGCATAGGGTCTAGGTCATATGGTCTAGGGCATATGGTCTAGGGCATAGGGTCTAGGGCATAGGGTCTAGGTCATATGGTCTAGGGCATAGGTTCTAGGGCATAGGGCATAGGGTCTAGGTCATAGGGTCTAGGGCATAGGGTCTAGGTCATAGGGTCTAGGTCATAGGGCATAGGGTCTAGGGCATAGGGTCTAGGGCATAGGGTCTAGGTCATAGGGTCTAGGGTCTAGGGCATAGGGTCTAGGGCATAGGGTCTAGGTCATAGGGTCTAGGGCATAGGGTCTAGGGCATAGGGTCTAGGGCATAGGGTCTAGGGTCTAGGGCATAGGGTCTAGGGCATAGGGTCTAGGTCATAGGGTCTAGGGCATAGGGTCTAGGTCATAGGGTCTAGGGCATAGGGTCTAGGGTCTAGGGCATAGGGTCTAGGGCATAGGGTCTAGGTCATAGGGTCTAGGTCATAGGGTCTAGGGTCTAGGGCATAGGGTCTAGGGCATAGGGTCTAGGGCATATGGTCTAGGTCACAGGGTCTAGGGCATATGGTCTAGGGCATAGGGTCTAGGGCATTGGGTCTAGGGCATATGGTCTAGGTCACAGGGTCTAGGGCATATGGTCTAGGGCATAGGGTCTAGGGCATAGGGTCTAGGGCATAGGGTCTAGGGCATAGGGTCTAGGGCATAGGGTCTAGGGCATAGGGTCTAGGGCATAGGGTCTAGGGCATAGGGTCTAGGGCATATGGTCTAGGTCACAGGGTCTAGGGCATATGGTCTAGGTCACAGGGTCTAGGGCATAGGGTCTAGGGCATAGGGTCTAGGGCATTGGGTCTAGGGCATAGGGTCTAGGGCATAGGGTCTAGGGCATAGGGTCTAGGGCATAGGGTCTAGGTCACAGGGTCTAGGGCATAGGTTCTAGGGCATAGGGTCTAGGGCATAGGGTCTAGGGCATAGGGTCTAGGGCATAGGGTCTAGGGCATAGGGTCTAGGGCATAGGGTCTAGGGCATAGGGTCTAGGTCATAGGGTCTAGGGGTCGGTTTGGGATTGGGACAGATTTCCGCGGGTGGGGGCATTTTGTTATTGGTGTGTTAACTTTCACACATTTTACACCTATCAAGGCTTACATTTACTCAAGGCCTGCACTCCACGTGGGACCAAATCTCTTTAATTAAAAAACCTGCTGGAAATCAACAAACTCTGAATCAGAAAGGTACGTATTGAGTTAGAAGATTTATAAAACACTTCATTGTCTTCAGCAGAATTATTCTAATTTCTTTGTTTGCCAAAGCTCAGGGGAAGAAAAATGGTAAGATTCCTCCTCTCCTTTCTCTCTGTCTGTCTCTCTCTCTTTCTCCGCATAATGTCTTGGTCGTCCCTCGTCGTCTTCGGAGGTGAGTATTTACACAACAGATGTAGGGGAGTGGTTGAGATGAGAGACGAAAGGCACCAACAGCGGGACACGTCCTCTGGGGAACAAAGTGCTGCGGCGCACAAGGTGTGAGAGACGGACGGGAGGATGTGAAGGAGTAGAGGCATTCTGGGAAGGTAAACATTTACCCAGTCATCTGGTAGGAGAGAGAACCAGGAGAGGTAGGAAAGACAGGGGACGCAGATCACACTACTCACCGCGCCCCAGCTGTGAGCTGCATTCTCTCTGCCCCTCTCTCTCTCTCTGATCAGTGAGCCTAGTCTCCTCTCTCTCTCTCTGATCAGTGAGCCTAGTCTCCTGTCTCTCTCTCTCTGATCAGTGAGCCTAGTCTCCTGTCTCTCTCTCTCTCTCTGATCAGTGAGCCTAGTCTCCTGTCTCTCTCTCTCTACTCAGTGAGCCTAGTCTCCTGTCTCTCTCTCTCTGCTCAGTGAGACTAGTCTCCTGTCTCTCTCTCTCTGCTCAGCGAGCCTAGTCTCCTGTCTCTCTCTCTGCTCAGCGAGCCTAGTCTCCTGTCTCTCTCACTCTCTGATCAGTGAGCCTCGTCTCCTGTCTCTCTCTCTGCTCAGTGAGCCTAGTCTCCTGTCGCTCTCTCTCTGCTCAGTGAGCCTAGTCTCATCTCTCTCTCTCTGATCAGTGAGCCTAGTCTCCTGTCGCTCTCTCTCTGCTCAGTGAGCCTAGTCTCCTGTCTCTCTCTCTGATCAGTGAGCCTAGTCTCCTGTCTCTCTCTCTGCTCAGTGAGCCTAGTCTCCTGTCTCTCTCACTCTCTGATCAGTGAGCCTCGTCTCCTGTCTCTCTCTCTGCTCAGTGAGCCTAGTCTCCTGTCGCTCTCTCTCTGCTCAGTGAGCCTCGTCTCCTCTCTCTCTCTCTGCTCAGTGAGCCTAGTCTCCTCTCTCTCTCTCTCTCTGCTCAATGAGCCTCGTCTCCTCTCTCTCTCTCTCTGCTCAGTGAGCCTAGTCTCCTGGCTCTCTCTGATCAGTGAGCCTAGTCTCCTGTCTCTCTCTCTCTCTAATCAGTGAGCCTAGTCTCCTGTTTCTCTCTCTGATCAGTGAGCCTAGTCTCCTGTCTCTCTTTCTCGAATCAGTGAGCCTAGTCTCCTGTATCTCTCTCTGATCAGTGAGCCTGGTACCCTGTCTCTCTCTCTGATCAGTGAGACTAGTCTCCTGTCTCTCTCTCTCTGATCAGTGAGACTAGTCTCCTGTCTCTCTCTCTCTGATCAGTGAGCCTAGTCTATTGTCTCTCTGTCTAATCAGTGAGCCTCGTCTCCTGTCTCTCTCTCTGCTCAGTGAGCCTAGTCTCCTGTCTCTCTCTCTCTAATCAGTGAGCCTAGTCTCCTGTCTCTCTCTCTGATCAGTGAGCCTAGTCTCCTGTATCTCTCTCTCTCTGATCAGTGAGCCTAGTCTCCTGTCTCTCTCTCTCTCTGATCAGTGAGCCTAGTCTCCTGTCTCTCTCTCTGCTCAGTGAGCCTAGTCTCCTGTCTCTCTCTCTGCTCAGTGAGCCTAGTCTCCTGTCTCTCTCTCTGATCAGTGAACCTAGTCTCCTGTCTCTCTCTCTGATCAGTGAGCCTAGTCTCCTGTCTCTCTCTGCTCAGTGAGCCTAGTCTCCTGTCTCTCTCTCTGCTCAGTGAGCCTAGTCTCCTGTCTCTCTCTCTGCTCAGTGAGCCTAGTCTCCTGTCTCTCTCTCTGCTCAGTGAGCCTAGTCTCCTGTCTCTCTCTCTCTGCTCAGTGAGCCTAGTCTCCTGTCTCTCTCTCTGATCAGTGAGCCTAGTCTCCTGTCTCTCTCTCTGCTCAGTGAGCTTAGTCTCCTGTCTCTCTCTCTGATCAGTGAGCCTAGTCTCCTGTCTCTCTCTGATCAGTGTGTGTAGGGTAGTATAGAGAACAGGTGTGTGTGTGTATGGGTAGTATAGAGAACAGGTGTGTGTGTGTAGGGGTAGTATAGAGAACAGGTGTGTGTGTGTGTGCGCGCGCGTAGGGGTAGTACAGAGAACATGTGTGTGAACAGGTGTGTGTGTGTGTGTGTAGGGTAGTACAGAGAACAGGTGTGTGTGTGTGTGTGTGTGTGTGTGTGTGTGTGTGTGTGTGTGTGTGTGTGTGTGTGTGTGTGTGTGTGTGTGTGTGGGTAGTATAGAGATAGTAGTATAGAGTAGTATAGTATAGAGTCTCCAGTCTCTCTCTCTGATCAGTGAGCCTAGTCTCCTGTCTCTCTCTGATCAGTGTGTGTAGGGTAGTATAGAGAACAGGTGTGTGTGTGTGTGTGTGTGTGTAGGGTAGTATAGAGAACAGGTGTGTGTGTGTGTGTGTAGGGTAGTATAGAGAACAGGTGTGTAGCTGGTGAGAGCTACATTCCGAAGCTCAGGTGGCACCAGAGGGATAGGAGCTAACTCACACACACACACACACACACACACACACACACACACACACACACACACTGCTGTTGGCATTAGGTGCAGTGAGCCACACAGCGCAGCAGGCTGGTCCATTAGGTGCAGTGAGCCACAGGAGTGACGATGAGTTCACAGCCATGCAATCTGTTCCAACTCTCGCTCTCTCCGAATAAACACACACACACTTACTGATTGGACAATGAACTCTCGCTCTCTCCGAATAAACACACACATGCTTACTGATTGGACAATGAACTCTCGCTCTCTCCGAATAAACACACACATGCTTACTGATTGGACAATGAACTCTCGCTCTCTCCGAATAAACACACACATGCTTACTGATTGGACAATGAACTCTCGCTCTCTCCGAATAAACACACACATGCTTACTGATTGGACAATGAACTCTCGCTCTCTCCGAATAAACACACACACGCTTACTGATTGGACAATGAACGCTCCGATCTGCCAAGAAACACACACCACACTGCACAGTGATACACTGACAGAGTTATACATAAAATATAACTTTATTGTCCATCCAGGATGGACATCCTTCCATTAAAATGATCACATCCCCACACACTATCACACCATTTAAACCAGTCGGTCCATCATACTAACACACCATTTAAACCAGTCAGTCCATCATACTAACACACCATTTAAACCAGTCAGTCAATCATACATTATCACACCATTTAAACCAGTCAGTCCATCATACTAACACACCATTTAAACCAGTCAGTCCATCATACATTATCACACCATTTAAACCAATCAGTCCATCATACTAACACACCATTTAAACCAGTCAGTCCATCACACTAACACACCATTTAAACCAGTCAGTCCATCACACTAACACACCATTTAAACCAGTCAGTCCATCATACTAAGACACCATTTAAACCAGTCAGTCAATCATACATTATCACACCATTTAAACCAGTCGGTCCATCATACTAACACACCATTTAAACCAGTCAGTCCATCATACATTATCACACCATTTAAACCAGTCGGTCCATCATACTAACACACCATTTAAACCAGTCAGTCAATCATACATTATCACACCATTTAAACCAGTCAGTCCATCATACTAACACACCATTTAAACCAGTCAGTCCATCATACATTATCACACCATTTAAACCAGTCAGTCCATCATACATTATCACACCATTTAAACCAGTCAGTCCATCATACATTATCACACCATTTAAACCAGTCAGTCCATCATACATTATCACACCATTTAAACCAGTCAGTCCATCATACTAACACACCATTTAAACCAGTCAGTCCATCATACTAACACACCATTTAAACTAGCCAGTCCATCATACATCATCACACCATTTAAACCAGTCAGTCCATCATACTATCACACCATTTAAACCAGTCAGTCCATCACACTAACACACCATTTAAACCAGTCAGTCCATCATACTAACACACCATTTAAACCAGTCAGTCCATCATACATTATCACACCATTTAAACCAGTCAGTCCATCATACTAACACACCATTTAAACCAGTCAGTCCATCATACTAACACATCATTTAAACCAGTCAGTCCATCATACATTATCACACCATTTAAACCAGTCAGTCCATCATACTAACACACCATTTAAACCAGTCAGTCCATCATACTAACACACCATTTAAACCAGTCAGTCCATCATACTAACACACCATTTAAACCAGCCAGTCCATCATACTAACACACCATTTAAACCAGCCAGTCCATCATACTAACACACCATTTAAACCAGCCAGTCCATCATACTAACACACCATTTAAACCAGTCAGTCCATCATACTAACACACCATTTAAACCAGTCAGTCCATCATACATTATCACACCATTTAAACCAGTCAGTCCATCATACTAACACACCATTTAAACCAGTCAGTCCATCATACATTATCACACCATTTAAACCAGTCAGTCCATCATACTAACACACCATTTAAACCAGCCAGTCCATCATACTAACACACCATTTAAACCAGTCAGTCCATCATACTAACACACCATTTAAACCAGTCAGTCCATCATACATTAACACACCATTTAAACCAGTCAGTCCATCACACTATCACACCATTTAAACCAGTCGGTACATCATACTAACACACCATTTAAACCAGTCAGTCCATCATACTAACACACCATTTAAACCAGTCAGTCCATCATACTATCACACCATTTAAACCAGTCAGTCCATCATACTAACACACCATTTAAACCAGTCAGTCCATCATACTACCACACCATTTAAACCAGTCAGTCCATCATACTATCACACCATTTAAACCAGTCAGTCCATCATACTATCACACCATTTAAACCAGTCAGTCCATCATCATACTATAACACCATTTAAACCAGTCAGTCCATCATCATACTATCACACCATTTAAACCAGTCAGTCCATCATACTATCACACCATTTAAACCAGTCAGTCCATCATACTATCACACCATTTAAACCAGTCAGTCAATCATACTACCACACCATTTAAACCAGGCAGTCCATCATACTATCACACCATTTAAACCAGTCAGTCAATCATACTACCACACCATTTAAACCAGTCAGTCCATCATACTACCACACCATTTAAACCAGTCAGTCCATCATACTAACACACCATTTAAACCAGTCAGTCCATCATACTACCACACCATTTAAACCAGTCAGTCCATCATACTATAACACACCATTTAAACCAGTCAGTCCATCATACCGACTAACAACAATAGAGCACTGTGTTTACTATTGCGGTCCATTTGCTTTTGTCCCTCAGGCTCGTATTGCCAAACCAGACTGTCATATTGAACGTGAGGGATGCTCCTTACCAGACTGTCATATTGAACGTGAGAAATGCTCCCTACCAGACTGTCATATTGAACGTGAGGGATGCTCCCCACCAGACTGTCATATTGAACGTGAGGGATGCTCGCCACCAGACTGTCATATTGAACGTGAGGGATGCTCCCCTCCAGACTGTCATATTGAACGTGAGGGACGCTCCCCACCATACTGTCATATTGAACGTGAGGGACGCTCCCCACCATACTGTCATATTGAACGTGAGGGACGCTCCCCACCAGACTGTCATATTGAACGTGAGGGATGCTCCCCACCATACTGTCATATTGAATGTGAGGGATGCTCCCCACCAGACTGTCATATTGAACGTGAGGGATGCTCCCCACCATACTGTCATATTGAACGTGAGGGATGCTCCCCACCATACTGTCATATTGAACGTGAGGGATGCTCCCCACCATACTGTCATATTGAACGTGAGGGATGCTCCCCACCAGACTGTCATATTGAACGTGAGGGATGCTCCCCACCATACTGTCATATTGAACGTGAGGGATGCTCCCCACCATACTGTCATATTGAACGTGAGGGATGCTCCCCACCATACTGTCATATTGAACGTGAGGGATGCTCCCCACCATACTGTCATATTGAACGTGAGGGATGCTCCCCACCAGACTGTCATATTGAACGTGAGGGATGCTCCCCACCATACTGTCATATTGAACGTGAGGGATGCTCCCCACCAGACTGTCATATTGAACGTGAGGGATGCTCCCCACCAGACTGTCATATTGAACGTGAGGGATGCTCCCCACCATACTGTCATATTGAACGTGAGGGATGCTCCCCACCAGACTGTCATATTGAACGTGAGGGATGCTCCCCACCAGACTGTCATATTGAACGTGAGGGATGCTCCCCACCAGACTGTCATATTGAACGTGAGGGACGCTCCCCACCAGACTGTCATATTGAACGTGAGGGATGCTCCCCACCATACTGTCATATTGAACTTGAGGGACGCTCCCCACCAGACTGTCATATTGAACTTGAGGGATGCTCCCCAGCAGACTGTCATATTGAACGTGAGGGACGCTCCCCACCATACTGTCATATTGAACGTGAGGGATGCTCCCCACCAGACTGCTGTACTCCCTCTCCAGAACATCCTGACTGACTCTCAACCCCTTCAACTTCCTGATTAAAAACAGGCGCTGGTTTGCTCTGCACTCTCTGGAAAGCTCAGCTTGTCATCAATGTGTCCCCCGAGGTGTTTAAAACACCCAACCACCTCCACTGGTTGGTCGTTCAGAGACAGGGGTTGTGGGACATTGGCAGGTTGTTGCCATTGATGATCAGCTCCTTTGTCTTGTCCACATTGATGTTGAGGACACTTGACCGGCACCACTGGTTGGTCGTTCAGAGACAGGGGTTGTGGGACATTGGCAGGTTGTTGCCATTGATGATCAGCTCCTGTTGAGGACACTTGCCCGGCACCATTCCTGAAGGCTGCTGGTCTGTATAATGTTTTATGAGAGACGAATGTCCTTAATTGTCAACTTATTTATATTGTACTACTGGTTTAGATTCATCCAATTTAGAAAATAGTGCCAGAAAATACAGAATACCAGAAAATAAGAGCTTTAAAAGCTCCAAAATGTCCATTGGGTCCCTAATAAATACCATCTGCTGTCTTGTTTAGGGATAGAATACCTGTCAAACACTCTGCTGTTACAGCAGGCAACCAGCAGAGACTTGATCTGAAATGCATCTTGGGACAGATGTGTTGAAATTACTTCTCTTTCTGCCCGTGTGCCGACACGGCTGTGTGCAGGCGTGTGTGGATTTACAATGTACAGGGAGGGGATAGAGGTGCTGGGAATGAATGGTTGGAAGGGTCTGGGGTTGGAGAGAGAGAGAGAGAGAGAGAGAGAGGGAGAGGGAGAGGGAGAGGGAGAGAGGGAGAGAGAGAGAGAGAGAGAGAGAGAGAGAGAGGGAGAGGGAGAGAGAGAGAGAGAGAGAGAGAGAGAGAGAGAGAGAGAGGGAGAGAGAGAGAGAAGCTAAGGAGAGAAGAGAGACACTTCAGAGGATTGGGCCCTGGTCTCTGAAAGGTCAGGTCTGTAAATAAAGTTAGTATTGATCATTAGAAGGTGTGTGGTTTAGCTGTGGTGGGCAGGCTGCTGTGTTCTCTGAGGAACTGTCAAAACTACACCCCTCTACCTCTACCTCCACCCCTCTACCTCCACCCCTCCACCACCGCCCCTCTAGCTCCACCTCTGCCGCTCTACCTCCGCCCCTCTAGCTCCACCCCTCTACCTCTACCTCCGCCCCTCTAGCTCCGCCCTTCTACCTCCACCTCCGCCCCTCTAGCTCCACCTCCGCCCCTCTAGCTCCACCTCCGCCCCTCTAGCTCCACCTCCGCCCCTCTAGCTCCACCTCCGCCCCTCTAGCTCCACCTCCGCCCCTCTAGCTCCACCTCTGCCCCTCTAGCTCCACCTCTGCCCCTCTAGCTCCACCTCTGCCCCTCTAGCTCCACCTCTGCCCCTCTAGCTCCACCTCTGCCCCTCTAGCTCCACCTCTGCCCCTCTAGCTCCACCTCTGCCCCTCTAGCTCCACCTCTGCCCCTCTAGCTCCACCTCTGCCCCTCTAGCTCCACCTCTGCCCCTCTAGCTCCACCTCTGCCCCTCTAGCTCCACCTCCGCCCCTCTAGCTCCACCTCCGCCCCTCTAGCTCCACCTCCACCCTTCTACCTCCACCCTTCTACCTCCAACCTTCTACCTCCACCCTTCTACCTCCACCCTTCTACCTCCAACCTTCTACATCCAACCTTCTACCTCCAACCTTCTACCTCCAACCTTCTACCTCCAACCTTCTACCTCCACCCTTCTACCTCCACCCTTCTACCTCCACCCTTCTACCTCCACCCTTCTACCTCCACCCTTCTACCTCCAACCTTCTACCTCCAACCTTCTACCTCCAACCTTCTACCTCCAACCTTCTACCTCTACTCCGCCTCTAAAACCTCCAACATTCTACCTCCGCCTCTCCACTCTTCTACTCCGCCCCTCTACCTCTACCTCTGCCCCTCTAGCTCCACCTCCGCCCCTCTAGCTCCACCTCCGCCCCTCTAGCTCCACCTCCGCCCCTCTAGCTCCAACCTTCTACCTCCACCCTTCTACCTCTACTCCGCCTCTAAAACCTCCAACATTCTACCTCCACCCCTCTACCTCCACCTCCACCCCTCCATCACCGCCCCTCTAGCTCCACCTCTGCCCCTCTAGCTCCACCTCCGCCCCTCTAGCTCCACCTCCAACCTTCTACCTCCAACCTTCTACCTCCAACCTTCTACCTCCAACCTTCTACCTCTACTCCGCCTCTAAAACCTCCAACATTCTACCTCCGCCTCTCCACTCTTCTACTCCGCCCCTCTACCTCCGCCCCTCCACTCTTCTACTCCGCCCCTCTACCTCTACCTCCGCCCCTTCACTCTTCTACTCCGCCGCTCTACCTCTACCTCCGCCCCTCCACTTCATCAAATGCTCTGGATCAAAGTAAAGGCAGAGAGAGTATGGCGCATACATAGTGTTTCCTCCACTAATGTAGTGTATACATAGTGTTTCCTCCACTAATGTAGTGTATACATAGTGTTTCCTCCACTAATGTAGTATATACATAGTGTTTCCTCCACTAATGTAGTGTATACATAGTGTTTCCTCCACTAATGTAGTGTATACATAGTGTTTCCTCCACTAATGTAGTGTGTACATAGTGTTTCCTCCACTAATGTAGTGTATACATAGTGTTTCCTCCACTAATGTAGTGTGTACATAGTGTTTCCTCCACTAATGTAGTGTGTACATAGTGTTTCCTCCACTAATGTAGTGTGTACATAGTGTTTCCTCCACTAATGTAGTGTATACATAGTGTTTCCTCCACTAATGTAGTATATACATAGTGTTTCCTCCACTAATGTAGTGTATACATAGTGTTTCCTCCACTAATGTAGTGTATACATAGTGTTTCCTCCACTAATGTAGTGTATACATAGTGTTTCCTCCACTAATGTAGTGTGTAAATAGTGTTTCCTCCACTAATGTAGTGTATACATAGTGTTTCCTCCACTAATGTAGTGTATACATAGTGTTTCCTCCACTAATGTAGTGTATACATAGTGTTTCCTCCACTAATTTAGTGTGTACATAGTGTTTCCTCCACTAATGTAGTATGTACATAGTGTTTCCTCCACTAATGTAGTGTGTACATAGTGTTTCCTCCACTAATGTAGTGTATACATAGTGTTTCCTCCACTAATGTAGTGTATACATAGTGTTTCCTCCACTAATGTAGTGTGTACATAGTGTTTCCTCCACTAATGTAGTGTATACATAGTGCTTCCTCCACTAATGTAGTGTATACATAGTGTTTCCTCCACTAATGTAGTGTGTACATAGTGTTTCCTCCACTAATGTAGTGTGTACATAGTGTTTCCTCCACTAATGTAGTGTATACATAGTGTTTCCTCCACTAATGTAGTGTGTACATAGTGTTTCCTCCACTAATGTAGTGTATACATAGTGTTTCCTCCACTAATGTAGTGTATACATAGTGTTTCCTCCACTAATGTAGTGTATACATAGTGTTTCCTCCACTAATGTAGTGTATACATAGTGTTTCCTCCACTAATGTAGTGTATACATAGTGTTTCCTCCACTAATGTAGTGTATACATAGTGTTTCCTCCACTAATGTAGTGTGTACATAGTGTTTCCTCCACTAATGTAGTTTATACCTAATAATTCATTAATGAAGGTAAGTCTATGTTGAAAGCAGTCCAGTTAAGGACAAAACAACATACTACATTAACAGACAAGTCAACGCTACATGATATTCCTCCACTGCATCGTCCTTCCATACAGACACATTGTTCTGGAGAGAAAGATGAAAAACCTTATCTGCCAAGAAGGGAATTGTAGGTGGAAATGGAGGTCGATCACTAGGTATCTGTCATTACTGAATAATACCAGTAGTGAGCTATAGTGAATGACATCCTGCTGCAGTAGAGAGAGGAGAGGAGAGGAGAGGAGAGGAGAGGAGAGGAGAGGAGAGGAGGAGATATAATGAATCAACAGCTTCACCCCAGCCCCTCTCTTCTCTTCTCTAGGTCTGAGAGGACAGCTTCACCCCAGCCCCCCTCTTCTCTTCTCCAGGTCTGAGAGAGGACAGCTTCACCCCAGCCCCCCTCTTCTCTTCTCTAGGTCTGAGAGAGGACAGCTTCACCCCAGCCCCCCTCTTCTCTTCTCTAGGTCTGAGAGAGGACAGCTTCACCCCAGCCCCCCTCTTCTCTTCTCCAGGTCTGAGAGGACAGCTTCACCCCAGCCCCCCTCTTCTCTTCTCCAGGTCTGAGAGAGGACAGCTTCACCCCAGCCCCCCTCTTCTCTTCTCCAGGTCTGAGAGAGGACAGCTTCACCCCAGCCCCCCTCTTCTCCAGGTCTGAGAGAGGACAGCTTCACCCCAGCCCCCCTCTTCTCTAGGTCTGAGAGAGGACAGCTTCACCCCAGACCCCCTCTTCTCTAGGTCTGAGAGAGGACAGCTTCACCCCAGCCCCCCTCTTCTCTAGGTCTGAGAGAGGACAGCTTCACCCCAGCCCCCCTCTTCTCTAGGTCTGAGAGAGGACAGCTTCACCCCAGCCCCCCTCTTCTCTTCTCTAGGTCTGAGAGAGGACAGCTTCACCCCAGCCCCCCTCTTCTCTTCTCCAGGTCTGAGAGGACAGCTTCACCCCAGCCCCCCTCTTCTCTTCTCCAGGTCTGAGAGGACAGCTTCACCCCAGACCCCCTCTTCTCTTCTCCAGGTCTGAGAGGACAGCTTCACCCCAGCCCCCCTCTTCTCTTCTCCAGGTCTGAGAGGACAGCTTCACCCCAGCCCCTCTCTTCTCTTCTCCAGGTCTGAGAGGACAGCTTCACCCCAGCCCCTCTCTTCTCTTCTCTAGGTCTGAGAGGACAGCTTCACCCCAGACCCCCTCTTCTCTTCTCTAGGTCTGAGAGAGGACAGCTTCACCCCAGCCCCCCTCTTCTCCAGGTCTGAGAGAGGACAGCTTCACCCCAGCCCCCCTCTTCTCTAGGTATGAGAGAGGACAGCTTCACCCCAGCCCCCCTCTTCTCTAGGTCTGAGAGAGGACAGCTTCACCCCAGCCCCCCTCTTCTCTAGGTCTGAGAGAGGACAGCTTCACCCCAGCCCCCCTCTTCTCTAGGTCTGAGAGAGGACAGCTTCACCCCAGCCCCCCTCTTCTCTAGGTCTGAGAGAGGACAGCTTCACCCCAGCCCCCCTCTTCTCTAGGTCTGAGAGAGGACAGCTTCACCCCAGCAACCTGAATCTTTTTACCAGCAGCCTGTCTGAGGGGCACAAGTACCCTTCATACCCAAATCACCTCTGGAGTAGCAGGATCAGGCATGAGAAAGAGTGTGAATCCCAAAATGCACCCTATTCCCTACATAGTGCACACTACTTTTCACCTGAGTCCTATGCACCCTTGTCAAAAGTAGTGCACCCTATAGGGAATAGGGTTCCATTTGGGAACAGTAAATGTATGCAGGAGTTCTAAGTGACATGCCAACACTTTGAGGTCGGAGCCCAAGACAGACAGACGGGCGGACAGACAGGGCACTCAATCACCTAGAGAGCAATCAGGGCTGCACACACACACACACACACACACACACAGACACAGACACAGACACACACACACACACACACACAGACACAGACACAGACACACACACACACACACACACACACAGAGACAGAGAGAGACACAGACACACACACACACACACACACACAGTCAGACACACACACAGTCAGACACACACACACACACACACACACACAGACACACACACACACACACACACACACACACACACACACAGTCACACACACACACACACACACACACACACACACACACACACACACACACACACACACACACACACACACACACACACACACACACACACACAGTCAGACACACACACACAGTCAGACACACACACACACACACACACGGCCGACTGGCACACATTCAGCCTCTCCGCCAGAGAGATGGAGGGAGCGGTTGAGAGGGATCTGAAGTGGACAGTGTTCATCTGATGGGGTTGCTGTGTGTTCCTGGACACTATGTCCTGAGAGGAGAGGACCGACCACAGAGCTGCTGTGTGTTCCTGGACACTACGTCCTGAGAGGAGAGGACCGACCAACCAATGTCTTTGTGTGTGTGCGCATCTTTCTGTCTCTCTTGGAATTTACGCTCTCACCCTCCCACAACCCCCTGACGTTGGACAATCTCTGGAAGCGTCGCCGCTGATAAGAAAATGAGTGTTTGTTTAGACATGAAATTAGCCTTTGAGAATATCAGTGGGACACTTGAATACGTATCTGTGTGTTGAGAAACACCAGCTGTAGCCGATCAAAGACCGCAAGAGACAAACATGGGTCAAACATAACCTCTGAGTCAGGCGATGACCGTATGGGGAAAAGCTTTACTTTGGAAATGAAAACACTGGAGGAAAGAATCAATGCTATGTATGTTATCAGACAAACTGTGTTGTTCCTGCTTTATCTAAATAGGACTGACCCAAATCATGGTGGAACCTTCCCATGAGTCATGGTGATTCCTGACATTCTTCTGGACGTCACAGAATGTTTTGGTCGTTTGGTCGGAGCCTTCTATTCTATATTATAAACCGGGTGGTTTGGTCGGAGCATTCTATTCTATATTATAAACCGGGTGGTTTGGTCGGAGCATTCTATTCTATATTATAAACCGGGTGGTTTGGTCGGAACATTCTATTCTATATTATAAACTGGGTGGTTTGGTCGGAACATTCTATTCTATATTATAAACCGGGAGGTTTGGTCGGAGCATTCTATTCTATATTATAAACTGGGTGGTTTGGTCGGAGCATTCTATTCTATATTATAAACTGGTTGGTTTGGTCAGAACATTCTATTCTATATTATAAACCGGTTGGTTTGGTCGGAGCATTCTATTCTATATTATAAACTGGGTGGTTTGGTCGGAACATTCTATTCTATATTATAAACTGGTTGGTTTGGTCGGAGCATTCTATTCTATATTATAAACTGGGTGGTTTGGTCGGAGCATTCTATTCTATATTATAAACTGGGTGGTTTGGTCAGAACATTCTATTCTATATTATAAACCGGGTGGTTTGGTCGGAACATTCTATTCTATATTATAAACTGGGTGGTTTGGTCGGAACATTCTATTATATATTATAAACCGGGAGGTTTGGTCGGAGCATTCTATTCTATATTATAAACTGGGTGGTTTGGTCGGATCATTCTATTCTATATTATAAACTGGGTGGTTTGGTCGGAACATTCTATTCTATATTATAAACCGGTTGGTTTGGTCGGAACATTCTATTCTATATTATAAACTGGGTGGTTTGGTCGGAACATTCTATTCTATATTATAAACTGGGTGGTTTGGTCGGAGCATTCTATTCTATATTATAAACTGGGTGGTTTGGTCAGAACATTATATTCTATATTATAAACCGGGTGGTTTGGTCGGAACATTCTATTCTATATTATAAACTGGGTGGTTTGGTCGGAACATTCTATTATATATTATAAACCGGGTGGTTTGGTCGGAGCATTCTATTCTATATTATAAACTGGTTGGTTTGGTCGGAGCATTCTATTCTATATTATAAACCGGTTGGTTTGGTCGGAGCATTCTATTCTATATTATAAACCGGGTGGTTTGGTCGGAACATTCTATTCTATATTATAAACTGGTTGGTTTGGTCGGAGCATTCTATTCTATATTATAAACTGGGTGGTTTGGTCGGAGCATTCTATTCTATATTATAAACTGGGTGGTTTGGTCGGAACATTATATTCTATATTATAAACTGGGTGGTTTGGTTGGAGCATTCTATTCTATATTATAAACTGGGTGGTTTGGTCGGAGCATTCTATTCTATATTATAAACTGGGTGGTTTGGTCGGAACATTCTATTCTATATTATAAACCGGTTGGTTTGGTCGGAGCATTCTATTCTATATTATAAACTGGGTGGTTTGGTCGGAGCATTCTATTCTATATTATAAACTGGTTGGTTTGGTCGGAACATTCTATTCTATATTATAAACCGGTTGGTTTGGTCGGAGCATTCTATTCTATATTATAAACTGGGTGGTTTGGTCGGAACATTCTATTCTATATTATAAACTGGTTGGTTTGGTCGGAGCATTCTATTCTATATTATAAACTGGGTGGTTTGGTCGGAGCATTCTATTCTATATTATAAACTGGGTGGTTTGGTCAGAACATTCTATTCTATATTATAAACCGGGTGGTTTGGTCGGAACATTCTATTCTATATTATAAACTGGGTGGTTTGGTCGGAACATTCTATTATATATTATAAACCGGGAGGTTTGGTCGGAGCATTCTATTCTATATTATAAACTGGGTGGTTTGGTCGGAGCATTCTATTCTATATTATAAACTGGGTGGTTTGGTCGGATCATTCTATTCTATATTATAAACTGGGTGGTTTGGTCGGAACATTCTATTCTATATTATAAACCGGTTGGTTTGGTCGGAACATTCTATTCTATATTATAAACTGGGTGGTTTGGTCGGAACATTCTATTCTATATTATAAACTGGTTGGTTTGGTCGGAGCATTCTATTCTATATTATAAACTGGGTGGTTTGGTCGGAGCATTCTATTCTATATTATAAACTGGGTGGTTTGGTCAGAACATTATATTCTATATTATAAACCGGGTGGTTTGGTCGAAACATTCTATTCTATATTATAAACTGGGTGGTTTGGTCGGAACATTCTATTATATATTATAAACCGGGTGGTTTGGTCGGAGCATTCTATTCTATATTATAAACTGGTTGGTTTGGTCGGATCATTCTATTCTATATTATAAACCGGTTGGTTTGGTCGGCGCATTCTATTATATATTATAAACCGGGTGGTTTGGTCGGAGCATTCTATTCTATATTATAAACTGGTTGGTTTGGTCGGAGCATTCTATTCTATATTATAAACCGGGTGGTTTGGTCGGAAAATTCTATTCTATATTATAAACCGGTTGGTTTGGTCGGAGCATTCTATTCTATATTATAAACTGGTTGGTTTGGTCGGAGCATTCTATTCTATATTATAAACCGGGTGGTTTGGTCGGAGCATTCTATTCTATATTATAAACCGGGTGGTTTGGTCGGAAAATTCTATTCTATATTATAAACCGGGTAGTTTGGTCGGAGCATTCTATTCTATAGTATACTACTGGGTGGTTTGAGCCCTGAATGCTGATTGGCTGACAGTCGTGTTATATAGCAATAAGGCACCTCGAGGGTTTGTGGTATATGGCTAATATATCACAGCTAAGGGCTGTATCCAGCTTATGAACAGCCCTTAGTTGTGGTATAGTGGCCATATACCTCACCCCCCTCGTGCCTTATTGCTTAAGTATCTGTGATTCAGATTGTTCTGATCTGGGTCATCCTCGGTCGTTTTGTATTATGTTGTGTCTGTGTGTCTGTGTGTGTGTGTGTCTGTGTGTGTGTGTGTGTGTGTGTGTGTGTGTGTGTGTGTGTGTGTGTGTGTGTGTGTGTGTGTGTGTGTGTATACAGGGAGACAGAAGCCTGAATAATGGGGATTGAACATGTTGTTAAAGCTGCGATTTGTAACTTTTTGCTCGACCAGAACAAATTCACATAGAAATATCCATTATAGATCTGTCATTCTCATTGAAAGCAAGTATAATAAGCAGTACATCTGTTCTATGTTCGCTATTTCTATGCTTCCCGTTCTTAAGTTTTCTCTTTGCATCTTTAACTTTCGGTTTTCAGCTTCAAAACAGCTGAAACAAAACTTCACAGCGGTTTAGACGGTACAATGATTCTCTACCAGCGGAGGCTCCTCAGAGGAAAAAGGGGAGGACCCTCCTCCTCAGTGAATTTCAGACAAATAAAAACCCCTCAACATTTTCTCTCGACCTGTGGGCACCTACGGTGTAAACTTTCATTCATAGTCCATGTTGTATCAACCTCATGATGGGTATAGGAACAATTAGAGTATCATGTAGTAGCCTAAACCTATCACTGTTACATTGAACTGGGTGAATGGAATATGAATGACAGTAACCTAAACCTATCACTGTTACATTGAGCTGGGTGAATAGAATATGAATGACAGTAACCTAAACCTATCACTGTTACATTGAGCTGGGTGAATATGAATGACAGTAACCTAAACCTATCACTGTTACATTGAACTGGGTGAATGGAATATGAATGACAGTAACCTAAACCTATCACTGTTACATTGAGCTGGGTGAATGGAATATGAATGACAGTAACCTAAACCTATCACTGTTACATTGAACTGGGTGAATGGAATATGAATGACAGTAACCTAAAACAATCACTGTTACATTGAACTGGGTGAATGGAATATGAATGACAGTAACCTAAAACAATCACTGTTACATTGAACTGGGTGAATGGAATATGAATGACAGTAACCTAAACCTATCACTGTTACATTGAACTGGGTGAATAGAATATGAATGACAGTAACCTAAACCTATCACTGTTACATTGAACTGGGTGAATGGAATATGAATGACAGTAACCTAAACCTATCACTGTTACATTGAACTGGGTGAATGGAATATGAATGACAGTAACCTAAACCTATCACTGTTACATTGAACTGGGTGAATGGAATATGAATGACTGTAACCTAAACCTATCACTGTTACATTGAACTGGGTGAATGGAATATGAATGACAGTAACCTAAACCTATCACTGTTACATTGAACTGGGTGAATGGAATATGAATGACTGTAACCTAAACCTATCACTGTTACATTGAACTGGGTGAATATGAATGACAGTAACCTAAACCTATCACTGTTACATTGAACTGGGTGAATGGAATATGAATGACAGTAACCTAAACCTATCACTGTTACATTGAACTGGGTGAATGGAATATGAATGACAGTAACCTAAACCTATCACTGTTACATTGAGCTGGGTGAATATGAATGACAGTAACCTAAACCTATCACTGTTACATTGAACTGGGTGAATGGAATATGAATGACAGTAACCTAAACCTATCACTGTTACATTGAACTGGGTGAATGGAATATGAATGACAGTAACCTAAACCTATCACTGTTACATTGAACTGGGTGAATGGAATATGAATGACAGTAACCTAAACCTATCACTGTTACATTGAACTGGGTGAATATGAATGACAGTAACCTAAACCTATCACTGTTACATTGAACTGGGTGAATGGAATATGAATGATAGTAACCTAAACCTATCACTGTTACATTGAACTGGGTGAATATGAATGACAGTAACCTAAACCTATCACTGTTACATTGAACTGGGTGAATGGAATATGAGTGACAGTAACCTAAACCTATCACTGTTACATTGAACTGGGTGAATGGAATATGAATGACAGTAACCTAAACCTATCACTGTTACATTGAACTGGGTGAATATGAATGACAGTAACCTAAACCTATCACTGTTACATTGAACTGGGTGAATGGAATATGAATGACAGTAACCTAAACCTATCACTGTTACATTGAACTGGGTGAATATGAATGACAGTAACCTAAACCTATCACTGTTACATTGAACTGGGTGAATATGAATGACAGTAACCTAAACCTATCACTGTTACATTGAACTGGGTGAATGGAATATGAATGACAGTAACCTAAACCTATCACTGTTACATTGAACTGGGTGAATGGAATATGAATGACAGTAACCTAAACCTATCACTGTTACATTGAACTGGGTGAATGGAATATGAATGACAGTAACCTAAACCTATCACTGTTACATTGAACTGGGTGAATGGAATATGAATGACAGTAACCTAAACCTATCACTGTTACATTGAACTGGGTGAATGGAATATGAATGACAGTAGCCTAAACCTATCACTGTTACATTGAACTGGGTGAATGGAATATGAATGACAGTAACCTAAACCTATCACTGTTACATTGAACTGGGTGAATGGAATATGAATGACAGTAACCTAAACCTATCACTGTTACATTGAGCTGGGTGAATATGAATGACAGTAACCTAAACCTATCACTGTTACATTGAACTGGGTGAATATGAATGACAGTAACCTAAACCTATCACTGTTACATTGAACTGGGTGAATGGAATATTAATGACAGTAACCTAAACCTATCACTGTTACATTGAACTGGGTAAATATGAATGACAGTAACCTAAACCTATCACTGTTACATTGAACTGGGTGAATGGAATATGGATGACAGTAACCTAAACCTATCACTGTTACATTGAACTGGGTGAATGGAATATGAATGACAGTAATCTAAACCTATCACTGTTACATTGAACTGGGTGAATATGAATGACAGTAACCTAAACCTATCACTGTTACATTGAACTGGGTGAATGGAATATGAATGACAGTCATCCAATATGCTGTAATAGACATAAGGCCGTGCTCATGGGAAAAAAAGTGTCCTCCCTCATCTTAAACAGCACCAACCGCCACTGTTCTCTACACTATAAATTACTTGTTTTGTCACAAAAAAACAACTTAAAAAATTAAGCAAACTATTCCAATTTTAGCAAACAGGAAATGGTGGAATGATTTCTGCATACTGCACCTTTAAAAGAGAGGAACAGTGTTCACCTTTGAGACACAAAACAGAAAGTAATACCCAGGGGGCATTGCAACATTCCTCTAGGAAACATCCAGTGTCTCTGCTTTAGGTCAGCTCAATCAATACAAAACAAACAACAAAAGAACCTACGTATTCCTAATATGTCACACTTCCTTTACTTGTATCGTCTGACGACAGCTGATCATAGAGGATAGGATATACTGTAGAGCTGTGTGACAGTACAGAGGATAGGATATACTGTAGAGCTGTGTGACAGTACAGAGGGGAGGATATACTGTAGAGCTGTGTGACAGTACAGAGGATAGGATATACTGTAGAGCTGTGTGACAGTACAGAGGATAGGATATACTGTAGAGCTGTGTGACAGTACAGAGGATAGGATATACTGTAGAGCTGTGTGACAGTACAGAGGGGAGGATATACTGTAGAGCTGTGTGACAGTACAGAGGGGAGGATATACTGTAGAGCTGTGTGACAGTACAGAGGATAGGATATACTGTAGAGCTGTGTGACAGTACAGAGGATAGGATATACTGTAGAGCTGTGTGACAGTACAGAGGATAGGATATACTGTAGAGCTGTGTGACAGTACAGAGGATAGGATATATTGTAGAGCTGTGTGACAGTACAGAGGGGAGGATATACTGTAGAGCTGTGTGACAGTACAGAGGATAGGATATACTGTAGAGCTGTGTGACAGTACAGAGGATAGGATATACTGTAGAGCTGTGTGACAGTACAGAGGATAGGATATACTGTAGAGCTGTGTGACAGTACAGAGGGGAGGATATACTGTAGAGCTGTGTGACAGTACAGAGGATAGGATATACTGTAGAGCTGTGTGACAGTACAGAGGATAGGATATACTGTAGAGCTGTGTGACAGTACAGAGGATAGGATATACTGTAGAGCTGTGTGACAGTACAGAGGGGAGGATATACTGTAGAGCTGTGTGACAGTACAGAGGATAGGATATACTGTAGAGCTGTGTGACAGTACAGAGGGGAGGATATACTGTAGAGCTGTGTGACAGTACAGAGGGGAGGATATACTGTAGAGCTGTGTGACAGTACAGAGGATAGGATATACTGTAGAGCTGTGTGACAGTACAGAGGGGAGGATATACTGTAGAGCTGTGTGACAGTACAGAGGATAGGATATACTGTAGAGCTGTGTGACAGTACAGAGGGGAGGATATACTGTAGAGCTGTGTGACAGTACAGAGGGGAGGATATACTGTAGAGCTGTGTGACAGTACAGAGGGGAGGATATACTGTAGAGCTGTGTGACAGTACAGAGGATAGGATATACTGTAGAGCTGTGTGACAGTACAGAGGATAGGATATACTGTAGAGCTGTGTGACAGTACAGAGGGGAGGATATACTGTAGAGCTGTGTGACAATACAGAGGATAGGATATACTGTAGAGCTGTGTGACAGTACAGAGGATAGGATATACTGTAGAGCTGTGTGACAGTACAGAGGATAGGATATACTGTAGAGCTGTGTGACAGTACAGAGGGGAGGATATACTGTAGAGCTGTGTGACAGTACAGAGGATAGGATATACTGTAGAGCTGTGTGACAGTACAGAGGATAGGATATACTGTAGAGCTGTGTGACAGTACAGAGGGGAGGATATATTGTAGAGCTGTGTGACAGTACAGAGGATAGGATATACTGTAGAGCTGTGTGACAGTACAGAGGGGAGGATATACTGTAGAGCTGTGTGACAGTACAGAGGATAGGATATACTGTAGAGCTGTGTGACAATACAGAGGATAGGATATACTGTAGAGCTGTGTGACAGTACAGAGGGGAGGATATACTGTAGAGCTGTGTGACAGTACAGAGGATAGGATATACTGTAGAGCTGTGTGACAATACAGAGGATAGGATATACTGTAGAGCTGTGTGACAATACAGAGGATAGGATATACTGTAGAGCTGTGTGACAGTACAGAGGATAGGATATACTGTAGAGCTGTGTGACAGTACAGAGGATAGGATATACTGTAGAGCTGTGTGACAATACAGAGGGGAGGATATACTGTAGAGCTGTGTGACAATACAGAGGATAGGATATACTGTAGAGCTGTGTGACAATACAGAGGATAGGATATACTGTAGAGCTGTGTGACAGTACAGAGGATAGGATATACTGTAGAGCTGTGTGACAATACAGAGGATAGGATATACTGTAGAGCTGTGTGACAATACAGAGGATAGGATATACTGTAGAGCTGTGTGACAGTACAGAGGATAGGATATACTGTAGAGCTGTGTGACAGTACAGAGGATAGGATATACTGTAGAGCTGTGTGACAGTACAGAGGATAGGATATACTGTAGAGCTGTGTGACAGTACAGAGGGGAGGATATACTGTAGAGCTGTGTGACATCACTGACACCTCCACAGAACCTTCCAGACCACCACTTGATCTCTCTAACAGGGGGTCAAGCTAATCGCCAGCTCAATAATTAAACGGTGACAGTAATCAGTGAAGTTGATCATTTAAATGAAAACCTTGGAGCAGAGCGGGAGAGCCTCGACGCACGCTTCATTAAGGAGAGATAATGGTTCTGGGCGCTGAATGAACGCCACGTGGCGTGTGTGTGTGTGTGTGTTTGTGCGTGTGTGTGTGTGTGTGGCGCGGGAGGACCGAGAGGATTGTATTGTAATATACATTTTCAATTACCAGCGTGCCTCCAAGAGGGCTCTGAATGTGAAGACATAGACACAGTACACACTGCAGCCCCCCCTCCATCACTAAGACATAGACACAGTACACACTGCAGCCCCCCCTCCATCACTAAGACATAGACACAGTACACACTGCAGCCCCCCCCCCCCCCCCCTCCATCACTAAGACATAGACACAGTACACACTGCAGCCCCCCCCCCCCCCCTCCATCACTAAGACATAAACACAGTACACACTGACCCTCCATCACTACTTTTGAGGGAGCAAGGGAGGGAGCAAGGGAGTCAGGGAGCAAGGGAGTCAGGGAGCAAGGGAGTCAGGGAGCAAGGGAGTCAGGGAGCCAGGGAGCAAGGGAGTCAGGGAGCAAGGGAGGCAGGGAGCAAGGGAGGCAGGGAGCAAGGGAGTCAGGGAGCAAGGGAGTCAGGGAGCAAGGGAGGCAGGGAGCAAGGGAGTCAGGGAGCAAGGGAGGCAGGGAGCAAGGGAGTCAGGGAGCAAGGGAGGCAGGGAGCAAGGGAGTCAGGGAGCAAGAGAGGCAGGGAGCAAGGGAGGCAGGGAGCAAGGGAACAAGGAGTCAGGAAGCAAGGGAGTCAGGGAGAAAGGGAGGCAGGGAGCAAGGGAGTCAGGGAGCAAGGGAGGCAGGGAGCAAGGGAGGCAGGGAGCAAGGGAGGCAGGGAGCAGGGAGAAAGGAGTCAGGGAACAAGGAGTCAGGGAACAAGGAGTCAGGGAACAAGGAGTCAGGGAACCAGGGAGTCAGGGAGCAAGGGAGTCAGGGAGCAAGGGAGTCAGGGAGCAAGTGATGCAGGGAGCAAGGGAGGCAGGGAGAAAGGGAGGCAGGGAGCAGGGAGAAAGGGAGGCAGGGAGCAAGGAGTCAGGGAGCAAGGGAGTCAGGGAGCAAGGGACTCAGGGAGAAAGGAGTCAAGGAGGAAGGAGTCAGAGAGGAAGGAGTCAGGGAGCAATGAGTCAGGGAGTGGGGAGCAAGGGAGTCAGAGAGCAGGGAAGTCAGGGAGCAAGGGAGTCAGGGAGAAATAGATGAGGGCTGGGGGAAGATGGGAGTCAGGGAGAGAACAATAGATGAGGGCTGGGGGAAGCTGGGAGTCAGGAAGAGAGCAATAGATGAAGGCTGCGGGAAGATGGGAGTCAGGCACAGGAGGACTGAGGATGTGCCCTGGGAGACTAAATTGGGCCTAATAGCATGCAGTGACATGTTAATAGCATTGGTGCTTTACTGTCCCTGAAAAGGATACGGATGTCTGTCTGGACTAGAGGGAGAAGGGATGATAGGATGGATGAGAGGAGGAAGGAGAGAAGGGATGATGGGATGGATGAGAGACGGGATGAGAGGATGATGGGATGGATGAGAGGAGGAAGGAGAGAAGGGATGATGGGATGGATGAGAGACGGGATGAGAGGATGATGGGATGGATGAGAGACGGGATGAGAGGATGATGGGATGGATGAGAGGAGGAAGGATAGAAGGAATGAGAGAAGGGATGAGAGAAGGGATGATAGGATGAAAAAGAGGAGGGATGATATGATGGAGGAAGGAGAGGAGGGATAATATGATTTGAGGAAGGAGAGAAGGAATGATATGATGGATGAGAGGAGGAAGGAGAGACGGGATGATATGATGGATGAGAGGAGGAAGGAGAGAAGGGATGATATGATGGATGAGAGGAGGAAGGAGATAAGGGATGATAGGATGGATGAGCGAATGGATGATATGATGAAAGAGAGGAGGGATGATATGATGGATGAGAGGAGGAAGGAGAGAAGGGATGATGGGATGCATGAGAGGAGGAATGAGAGAAGGGATGATAGGATGGATGAGAGGAGGAAGGAGAGAAGGGATGATATGATGGATGAGAGGAGGAAGGAGAGAAGGGATGATAGGATGGATGAGAGAAGGGATGATATGATGAAAGAGAGGAGGGATGATATGATGAAAGAGAGGAGGGATGATAGGATGGATGAGAGGAGGAAGGAGAGAAGGGATGATATGATGGATGAGAGGAGGAAGGAGAGAAGGGATGATATGATGGATGAGAGGATGGATGATATGATGGATGAGAGGAGGAAGGAGAGAAGGGATGATATGACGGATGAGAGGAGGAAGGAGAGAAGGGATGATATGATGGATGAGAGGAGGAATGAGAGAAGGGATGATATGATGGATGAGAGGAGGAAGGAGAGAAGGGATGATAGGAGGGATGAGTTGATACCAGATAGTAGTAGTGGTAATAACATTGCCACATCTCCAGCTGAATCCCCTAAATTGATTTGTTCTAAGAAGTTCTGACATATCCTTACCTGTCTATACTGGTCCAATAACAGGTACAGTCTATACTGGTCCAATAACAGGTACAGTCTATACTGGTCCAATAACAGGTACACTCTATACTGGTCCAATAACAGGTACACTCTATACTGGTCCAATAACAGGTACACTCTATACTGGTCCAATAATAGGTACAGTCTATACTGGTCCAATAACAGGTACAGTCTATACTGGTCCAATAACAGGTACAGTCTATACTGGTCCAATAACAGGTACAGTCTATACTGGTCCAATAACAGGTACAGTCCATACTGGTCCAATAACAGGTACAGTCTATACTGGTCCAATAACAGGTACAGTCTATACTGGTCCAATAACAGGTACAGTCTATACTGGTCCAATAACAGGTACAGTCTATACTGGTCCAATAACAGGTACAGTCTATACTGGTCCAATAACAGGTACAGTCCATACTGGTCCAATAACAGGTACAGTCCATACTGGTCCAATAACAGGTACAGTCTATACTGGTCCAATAACAGGTACAGTCCATACTGGTCCAATAACAGGTACAGTCCATACTGGTCCAATAACAGGTACAGTCCATACTGGTCCAATAACAGGTACAGTCCATACTGGTCCAATAACAGGTACAGTCTATACTGGTCCAATAACAGGTACAGTCTATACTGGTCCAATAACAGGTACAGTCTATACTTGTCCAATAACAGGTACAGTATATACTGGTCCAATAACAGGTACAGTCTATACTGGTCCAATAACAGGTACAGTCTATACTGGTCCAATAACAGGTACAGTCTATACTGGTCCAATAACAGGTACAGTCTATACTGGTCCAATAACAGGTACAGTCTATACTGGTCCAATAACAGGTACAGTCTATACTGGTCCAATAACAGGTACAGTCTATACTGGTCCAATAACAGGTACAGTCTATACTGGTCCAATAACAGGTACAGTCTATACTGGTCCAATAACAGGTACAGTCCATACTGGTCCAATAACAGGTAGTCTATACTGGTCCAATAACAGGTACAGTCAATACTGGTCCAATAACAGGTAGTCTATACTGGTCCAATAACAGGTACAGTCTATACTGGTCCAATAACAGGTAGTCTATACTGGTCCACTAACAGGTAGTATATACTGGTCCAATAACAGGTACAGTCTATACTGGTCCAGGTTCATAACAGGTGATTCAGGCCTAATAATACTACTGGGAGAAACGGTCTGGACATATTCCAATAGGGAACCACCATCTAGTCCAATCACAGTAGTAGATTCATCACTTCCTTGTCCAAGATGTAGTCCAATTACAGTAGTAGATTCATCACTTCCTTGTCCAAGATGTAGTCCAATTACAGTAGTATATTCATCACTTCCTTGTCCAAGATGTAGTCCATTCACAGTAGTAGATTCATCACTTCCTTGTCCAAGATGTAGTCCAATTACAGTAGTAGATTCATCACTTCCTTGTCCAAGATGTAGTCCATTCACAGTAGTAGATTCATCACTTCCTTGTCCAAGATGTAGTCCAATTACAGTAGTAGATTCATCACTTCCTTGTCCAAGATGTAGTCCAATTACAGTAGTAGATTCATCACTTCCTGGTCAAGTACATGGCCGTCTTGAGGCAGTCATTGGGTCATACAGATCTCACTCATTATACCAGCATGTGATTTAGAGACGGGTGTAAGGACACATGTGAGAGAGACGGCGATCCATAGGAGTTTGATCATCAGTCTAGCCAGTCAGCTCACTAGAAACTACTGAGGCATGTACTCAGTCATACCGATCAGATCAACAAGACAACTCAATCATGTACCGTGTGTCTGATCCAATACAAATCCTCTCCTATTCTCTTTATCTGAAAATAAACGAATAGGCTCTTACTTATTCCAGTCCATTCCACATTCTGCAGAGTTAACATAAAAATAAATTAATCTTATATGAATTTATCCATCATCTTTATATACTCCCTTTCCTTTGATGGCATTTCAATGTGTGAACGGTGCTTCCTAAGGGGATTTAATAGGGAGCCATCTGGGACACAGTAATACATATCCACTCTGTCAAATACATCTAGAAGTAACGGATCTATTTACTCACACTTAATCAAATTGCTTCTCTCTCTCCCTTCCTCTTTCTGCATCCCTCACTCTCTCTCTCTCTCTCTCTCTCTCTCTGCATCCCTCACTCTCTCTCTCTCTCTCTCTGCATCTCTCTCTCTCTCTCTCTGCATCCCTCACTCTCTCTCTCTCTCTCTCTCCCTTGCTCTTTCTGCATCCCTCCCTCTCTCTCTCTCTCTCTCTCCCTTCCTCTTTCTGCATCCCTCACTCTCTCTCTCTTTCTCTCTCTCTCTCTCTCTCTCTCTCTCTGCATCCCTCACTCTCTCTCTCTCTCTCTCTCTCTCTGCATCCCTCACTCTCTCTCTCTCTCTCTCCCTTGCTCTTTCTGCATCCCTCCCTCTCTCTCTCTCTCTCTCTCTCTCTCCCTTCCTCTTTCTGCATCCCTCCCTCTCTCTCTCTCTCTCCCTTCCTCTTTCTGCATCCCTCACTCTTCGTTGCCCCTCCCTCCCCCCCTCCCTCCCTCCCTCCCTCCCTCCCCCCCTCCCTCACTCCCTCCCTCCCTCTCCCTCCCTCCCTCTCTCCCTCCCTCCCTCCCTCCCTCCCTCCCTCTATCCCTTTATCCCTCTCTCCCTCCTATACACCATGATGTTTTCCATCAAGCAGACTTAAAAGCAATAAGCAGAGAGTATTTCTGCAGATTAAATGGAATGATTTATTTCTCATTACCACTGTCCCATTTCGACACAGTGTGATCAGACACCAGAGAGAGTAGAGACCGGCTCAAATCTCCCCGATTAGGAAAGCTGATTCCTCCAGCGGACCCTGAGGTGGTTTTATCAGTCAGTCCAAAGGGCTAGCAAGCAGCGCTGCTCTCATTTACACTACTTACACTCCTGATTTAGGCTGAAGAAATAACTCCGGGGCTACTTCACTGAGGATCAAAACACTAAACTGAGACAAATAACTGGTGGAAGTGTGTGTGTGTACGCGAGTGAACAGTTAAAATAGTTTTTTTATTTACTAACTTTATTTTATCAAATGTACCAATCGGGCTTCAGGAAGAAGCATAGCACAATTACAGCAGCCATGAAGGTTTGAAAATGATATCACTGAAAGCTCTTGACAAAAAACAGCACTGTGTCTCACTTTTTATTGATCTCTCTTAAGGCTTTTGATACAGTTGATCGTGTTATACTAAGGCAGAGATTGTCGAGTGTAGGTCTTTCGGAGCATGCAGTTGCATGGTTTGCTAACTATCTGTCTGATAGAACTCAGTGCACTCAATTTGATGGGCTTATGTCTGTTAAATTGTCTGTCTTTAATGGTGTGCCCCAAGGCTCTGTACTTGGTCCTCTCTTATTCACTATTTATATAAATTATTTAGACAAAAAATGTCCAAAATGCACAACTTCATTTTTATGCTGATGATACTGTTATTTAGTTTTGTGCCTTGTCTCTTACAAAAGCTTTCCAGAACTTGCAAACTGCTTTTTATACTGTTCAACATACCTTGTGTCAATTGAAGCTTATCCTCAATACTGACAAAACTAAACTAATGGTGTTTTCTAATGCAAGAAATAGATCTCTGAACCTTTCACCTATTACTACCTGTCAGGGCAAGGAGATTGAGGTTGTAACCTCATATAAATATCTTGGAATTTTAATTGATGACGGCCTCTCTTTTAAATTTCATATTTAACAACTTACAAAAAAAATTGAAGCTGAAATTGAGATGTTATTTTAGGAATAAGGCCTGTTTTTCTTTTGAAGCCAGAAGGAGGCTGGTATCAGCTACATTTATGCCTTCACTAGACTATGGGGATATTTTATATATGAATGCTTCCGCTCAGTGTTTGAGATCAATTGACACCCTTTACCATTGAGATGTATTATAAACTGCAAAACCCTTACGCAGCACTGCACTTTGTATACCAGGGTTGGCTGTCCTTCTCTAGTCACTCGTAGGCTCAGTCACTGGTATACTTTTATTTACAAAGCCATTTTGGGTTTACTACCTTTTTATTTGGGCATTTTTATTGTTCAGAAATGTGGTGGGTCGTCTCTTCGTTCGCTGGACTTTATCCTGCTAACTGTTCCAAATGTCCGAACTGAATTTGGTAAAAGGGCTTTTATGTACTCTGCGCCATCGTCTTGGAACGCCTTACAAAATACTTTTAAACTGGAAGAACTTGTTCCGATTGGTATTTTTAAATCACTGATGAATGATCTTGAGACTGATTCCCTGACCTGTCAATGTTTTTAATTTGCTGTTTTTGATTTTTGTTATACTCCTGTGAATTCTATGGTTTATACTAGATTATTTGTAGTTTTTCATGTTGTTTGTCTGTAATTTTTGTAATGACTTGGTGCTGCCTATCTTGGCCAGGACGCTCTTGAAAAATAGATTTTAAATCTCAATGAGCCCTTCCTGGTTAAATAAAATAAATAAAAATATCCTGCACTACTGTAGACCAGAGTCCTATATGCTGCACTACTATAGACCAGAGTCCTATATCCTGCACTACTGTAGACCAGAGTCCTATATGCTGCACTACTATAGACCAGAGTCCTATATGCTGCACTACTATAGACCAGAGTCCTATATGCTGCACTACTATAGACCAGAGTCCTATATGCTGCACTACTGTAGACCAGAGTCCTATATGCTGCACTACTGTAGACCAGAGTCCTATATGCTGCACTACTGTAGACCAGAGTCCCATATGCTACACTACTGTAGACCAGAGTCCCATATGCTGCACTACTATAGACCAGAGTCCCATATGCTGCACTACTATAGACCAGAGTCCTATATGCTGCACTACTGTAGACCAGAGTCCTATATGCTGCACTACTATAGACCAGAGTCCTATATGCTGCACTAATATAGACCAGAGTTCCTATATGCTGCACTAATATAGACCAGAGTCCCCATATGCTGCACTACTATAGACCAGAGTCCTATATGCTGCACTAATATAGACCAGAGTCCCTATATGCTGCACTACTATAGACCAGAGTCCTATATGCTGCACTACTATAGACCAGAGTCCTATATGCTGCACTACTGTAGACCAGAGTCCTATATGCTGCACTACTATAGACCAGAGTCCTATATGCTGCACTACTATAGACCAGAGTCCCCATATGCTGCACTACTATAGACCAGAGTCCTATATGCTGCACTACTATAGACCAGAGTCCTATATGCTGCACTACTATAGACCAGAGTCCTATATGCTGCACTACTATAGACCAGAGTCCTATATGCTGCACTACTATAGACCAGAGTCCTATATGCTGCACTACTATAGACCAGAGTCCTATATGCTGCACTAATATAGACCAGAGTCCTATATGCTGCACTACTGTAGACCAGAGTCCTATATGCTGCACTACTGTATACCAGAGTCCAATATGCTGCACTACTGTAGACCAGAGTCCTATATGCTGCACTACTGTATACCAGAGTCCTATATGCTGCACTACTATAGACCAGAGTCCTATATGCTGCACTACTATAGACCAGAGTCCTATATGCTGCACTACTATAGACCAGAGTCCTATATGCTGCACTACTATAGACCAGAGTCCTATATGCTGCACTACTATAGACCAGAGTCCTATATGCTGCACTACTGTAGACCAGAGTCCTATATGCTGCACTACTATAGACCAGAGTCCTATATGCTGCACTACTATAGACCAGAGTCCTATATGCTGCACTACTATAGACCAGAGTCCCCATATGCTGTACTACTATAGACCATAGTCCTATATGCTGCACTAATATAGACCAGAGTCCTATATGCTGCACTACTATAGACCAGAGTCCTATATGCTGCACTACTGTAGACCAGAGTCCTATATGCTGCACTACTATAGACCAGAGTCCTATATGCTGCACTAATATAGACCAGAGTCCTATATGCTGCACTACTATAGACCAGAGTCCCATATGCTGCACTACTATAGACCAGAGTCCCCATATGCTGCACTACTATAGACCAGAGTCCTATATGCTGCACTACTATAGACCAGAGTCCTATATCCTGCACTACTATAGACCAGAGTCCTATATGCTGCACTACTATAGACCAGAGTCCTATATGCTGCACTACTATAGACCAGAGTCCTATATCCTGCACTACTATAGACCAGAGTCCTATATGCTGCACTACTATAGACCAGAGTCCCTATATGCTGCACTACTGTAGACCAGAGTCCTATATGCTGCACTACTATAGACCAGAGTCCCCATATGCTGCACTACTATAGACCAGAGTCCTATATGCTGCACTACTGTAGACCAGAGTCCTATATGCTGCACTACTGTAGACCAGAGTCCTATATGCTGCACTACTATAGACCAGAGTCCCCATATGCTGCACTACTATAGACCAGAGTCCTATATGCTGCACTACTATAGACCAGAGTCCTATATGCTGCACTAATATAGACCAGAGTCCTATATGCTGCACTACTGTAGACTAGAGTCCTATATGCTGCACTACTGTAGACCAGAGTCCTATATGCTGCACTACTATAGACCAGAGACCCCATATGCTGCACTACTATAGACCAGAGTCCTATATGCTGCACTACTATAGACCAGAGTCCTATATGCTGCACTACTGTATACCAGAGTCCTATATGCTGCACTACTATAGACCAGTCCTATATGCTGCACTACTGTATACCAGAGTCCTATATGCTGCACTACTATAGACCAGAGTCCTATATGCTGCACTAATATAGACCAGAGTCCCCATATGCTGCACTACTATAGACCAGAGTCCTATATGCTGCACTAATATAGACCAGAGTCCTATATGCTGCACTACTATAGACCAGAGTCCCCATATGCTGCACTACTATAGACCAGAGTCCTATATGCTGCACTAATATAGACCAGAGTCCTATATGCTGCACTACTGTAGACCAGAGTCCTATATGCTGCACTACTATAGACCAGAGTCCTATATGCTGCACTACTATAGACCAGAGTCCTATATGCTGCACTACTGTATACCAGAGTCCTATATGCTGCACTACTGTATACCAGAGTCCTATATGCTGCACTACTATAGACCAGAGTCCTATATGCTGCACTACTATAGACCAGAGTCCTATATGCTGCACTACTGTAGACCAGAGTCCTATATGCTGCACTACTGTAGACCAGAGTCCTATGGGTAGAGAACTATGGGTAGAGAACTATGGGTAGATAACTATGGGTAGAGAACTATGAGTAGAGAACTATGGGTAGATAACTATGGGTAGAGAACTATGGGTAGAGAACTATGGGTAGAGAACTATGGGTGTAGAACTATGGGTAGAGAACTATGGGTATAGAACTAAAGGAGTGGACTAAATAGTTAGTATAGGTCCATTTGGGACACACACTATCAAATAGTTTTTTCTCTCTCTATAGCCTTTAAAAACAGAATATAAAACTCTAGTGCTCTAGTGAGTGTTGCCCCTTCATTAATATGTAAATCATCATGGGACTGTTTGCATCTGGAACCCTTAAGACAATAACACATGGAGTTGAGCACGTTCCAACTTCATCTCCCCCCCCCCCCCCCCCCCCAACACACCAGCTGTAAGACGTAGGCTCCATGTAGCACATGAATGTGAGTGACTTAAAGCACGCAGCACAGAGAGATCAGAGCCACTGGTGACTCACTCAACTGAATGTTCACTGTTGCACAACTGACAACTGTGTCTCCGACACTCACACCTGCGTGCAGTCCAACTCCAAAGCACAGAAACCAAACCGGTGTTTACCTGGGAGGGGAATAAAGGCGTGAGAGAGAGAAAGAGAGACGACTAAGATTGTGAAACAATCATTGTCTCTCTCTCTCCCGCTCTTTTCCCCCCTCCAAGGTAAACTCTGGCGCGGTTTCTGTGGCTGTACTGCAGCACGTGTGTCGGTGACACAGTTGTAAACAAGCGGCTGTGTTGATGTGGAGGCGCCAGTTGACCTAGTCACTCTGACGCTGGTGGAACAACATCATCTGGTTTTCTTTCTCTCTCTCCCTCTGTTTCTGTCTCTCTGGTTCTGTCCCTCTCTCCCTCTGTTTCTGTCCCCCTCTCCCTCTGTTTCTGTCCCCCTCTCCCTCTGTTTCTGTCCCTCTCTCCCTCTGTTTCTGTCTCTCTGTTTCTGTCCCTCTCTCCCTGTCCCCCTCTCCCTCTGTTTCTGTCCCCCTCTCCCTCTGTTTCTGTCCCCCTCTCCCTCTGTTTCTGTCCCCCTCTCCCTCTGTTTCTGTCCCCCTCTCCCTCTGTTTCTGTCCCCCTCTCCCTCTGTTTCTGTCCCTCTCTCCCTCTGTTTCTGTCTCTCTGGTTCTGTCCCTCTCTCCCTCTGTTTCTGTCCCCCTCTCCCTCTGTTTCTGTCCCCCTCTCCCTCTGTTTCTGTCCCTCTCTCCCTCTGTTTCTGTCCCTCTCTCCCTCTGTTTCTTGTCACCAAAGCCCCATATACTACCCACCACTGCGACCTGTACGCTCTCATTGGCTGGCCCTCGCTTCATACTCGTCGCCAAACCCACTGGCTTCATGCCATCTACAAGACCCTGCTAGGTAATGTCCCCCCTTATCTCAGCTCACTGGTCACCATAGCAGCACCCACCTGTAGCACGCGCTCCAGCAGGTATATTTCACTGGTCACCCCCAAAGCCAATTCTTCCTTTGGCCGCCTCTCCTTCCAGTTCTCTGCTGCCAATGACTGGAACGAACTACAAAAATCTCTGAAACTGGAAACACTTATCTCCCTCACTAGCTTTAAGCACCAGCTGTCAGAGCAGCTCACAGATCACTGCACCTGTACATAGCCCATCTGTAAATAGCCCAAACAACTACCTCTCCCCCTACTGTATTTATTTATCTTGCTCCTTTGCACCCCAGTATTTCTACTTCGCACATTCATCTTCTGCACATCCTACCATTCCAGTGTTTAATTGCTATATTGTAATTATTTTGCCACCATGGCCTATTTATTGCCTTGCCTCCCTTATCCTACCTCATTTGCACACACTGTATATAGACTGTTTCTACCGTATTATTGACTGTATGTTTGTTTATTCCATGTGTAACTCTGTGTTGTTGTTTGTGTCGCACCGCTTTGCTTTATCTTGGCCAGGTCGCAGTTGTAAATGAGAACTTGTTCTCAACTCACCTACCTGGTTAAATAAATAAAAATAGTTGAATTATATTTTCCTAACGGCAAGCTAGGACTGATGGTTTGGTTAGATAAACTAGCAATTATGTTTGTTTGGTTACCACGGCAACTACTGTAGCAATCTAGTAAACGTGATTGCACACATTTCTACGGGCAAATGTGTTAAAAGTATAGCCATGGTAACAAAGGGATAATCAACTAGGGGCTCCATGCAACTCCATTATTCTACATAGAACACACGACCCCTCGTTGATTATCCCTTATGTGTGTTACTGTTCTGGGAAGCTGAGGGTTTATAACATGTGTGTTACTGTTCTGGGAAGCTGAGGGTTTATAACATGTATTTTACTGTTCTGGGAAGCTGAGGGTTTATAACATGTATTTTACTGACATGGGAAGCTGAGGGTTTATAACATGTATGTTACTGTTCTGGGAAGCTGAGGGTTTATAACATGTATGTTACTGCTCTGGGAAGCTGAGGGTTTATAACATGTATGTTACTGTTCTGGGAAGCTGAGGGTATATAACATGTATGTTACTGTTCTGGGAAGCTGAGGGTATATAACATGTATGTTACTGTTCTGGGAAGCTGAGGGTTTATAACATGTATTTTACTGACATGGGAAACTGAGGGTATATAACATGTATGTTACTGTTCTGGGAAGCTGAGGGTATATAACATGTATGTTACTGTTCTGGGAAGCTGAGGGTTTATAACATGTATTTTACTGACATGGGAAGCTGAGGGTTTATAACATGTATGTTACTGTTCTGGGAAGCTGAGGGTATATAACATGTATGTTACTGTTCTGGGAAGCTGAGGGTTCATAACATGTATGTTACTGTTCTGGGAAGCTAAGGGTTTATAACATGTATGTTACTGTTCTGGGAAGCTGAGGGTATATAACATGTATGTTACTGTTCTGGGAAGCTGAGGGTTTATAACATGTGTGTTACTGTTCTGGGAAGCTGATGGTTTATAACATGTATTTTACTGTTCTGGGAAGCTGAGGGTTTATAACATGTATTTTACTGTTCTGGGAAGCTGAGGGTTTATAACATGTATTTTACTGACATGGGAAGCTGAGGGTTTATAACATGTATGTTACTGTTCTGGGAAGCTGAGGGTTTATAACATGTATGTTACTGCTCTGGGAAGCTGAGGGTTTATAACATGTATGTTACTGTTCTGGGAAGCTGAGGGTATATAACATGTATGTTACTGTTCTGGGAAGCTGAGGGTATATAACATGTATGTTACTGTTCTGGGAAGCTGAGGGTTTATAACATGTATTTTACTGACATGGGAAACTGAGGGTATATAACATGTATGTTACTGTTCTGGGAAGCTGAGGGTATATAACATGTATGTTACTGTTCTGGGAAGCTGAGGGTTTATAACATGTATTTTACTGACATGGGAAGCTGAGGGTTTATAACATGTATGTTACTGTTCTGGGAAGCTGAGGGTATATAACATGTATGTTACTGTTCTGGGAAGCTGAGGGTTTATAACATGTATTTTACTGACATGGGAAGCTGAGGGTTTATAACATGTATGTTACTGTTCTGGGAAGCTGAGGGTATATAACATGTATGTTACTGTTCTGGGAAGCTGAGGGTTCATAACATGTATGTTACTGTTCTGGGAAGCTAAGGGTTTATAACATGTATGTTACTGCTCTGGGACGCTGAGGGTTTATAACATGTATGTTACTGCTCTGGGAAGCTGAGGGTTTATAACATGTATGTTACTGCTCTGGGAAGCTGAGGGTTTATAACATGTATGTTACTGCTCTGGGATGCTGAGGGTTTATAACATGTATGTTACTGTTCTGGGAAGCTAAGGGTTTATAACATGTATGTTACTGCTCTGGGAAGCTGAGGGTTTATAACATGTATGTTACTGTTCTGGGAAGCTGAGGGTATATAACATGTATGTTACTGTTCTGGGAAGCTGAGGGTATATAACATGTATGTTACTGTTCTGGGAAGCTAAGGGTATATAACATGTATTTTACTGATATGGGAAGCTGAGGGTATATAACATGTATGTTACTGTTCTGGGAAGCTGAGGGTATATAACATGTATGTTACTGCTCTGGGAAGCTGAGGGTTTATAACATGTATGTTACTGTTCTGGGAAGCTAAGGGTATATAACATGTATGTTACTGTTCTGGGAAGCTGATGGTTTATAACATGTATTTTACTGATATGGGAAGCTGAGGGTATATAACATGTATGTTACTGTTCTGGGAAGCTGAGGGTATATAACATGTATGTTACTGTTCTGGGAAGCTGATGGTTTATAACATGTATTTTACTGATATGGGAAGCTGAGGGTATATAACATGTATGTTACTGTTCTGGGAAGCTGAGGGTATATAACATGTATGTTACTGCTCTGGGAAGCTGAGGGTTTATAACATGTATGTTACTGTTCTGGGAAGCTAAGGGTATATAACATGTATGTTACTGTTCTGGGAAGCTGAGGGTTTATAACATGTATTTTACTGATATGGGAAGCTGAGGGTATATAACATGTATGTTACTGTTCTGGGAAGCTGAGGGTTTATAACATGTATGTTACTGTTCTGGGAAGCTGAGGATATATAACATGTATGTTACTGTTCTGGGAAGCTGAGGGTTTATAACATGTATGTTACTGTTCTGGGAAGCTGATGGTTTATAACATGTATTTTACTGATATGGGAAGCTGAGGGTATATAACATGTATGTTACTGTTCTGGGAAGCTGAGGGTATATAACATGTATGTTACTGTTCTGGGAAGCTGAGGGTTTATAACATGTATTTACTGTTCTGGGAAGCTGAGGGTATATAACATGTATGTTACTGTTCTGGGAAGCTGAGGGTTTATAACATGTATGTTACTGTTCTGGGAAGCTGAGGGTATATAACATGTATGTTACTGTTCTGGGAAGCTGAGGGTATATAACATGTATGTTACTGTTCTGGGAAGCTGAGGGTATATAACATGTATGTTACTGTTCTGGGAAGTATGTCTGTCTCAGGGCAGAGCGTGACAGTGTGTGTGTGTGTGAGAGAGTGTGTGTGTGTG
>NC_052311.1:72845802-72887802 GCF_016432855.1 Salvelinus namaycush
AGGTAGGGTGTCACTGTCCATACCACACAGACAGACAGGTAGGGTGTCGCTGTCCCCACCACACAGACAGACAGGTAGGGTGTCACTGTCCACACCACACAGACAGACAGGTAGGGTGTCTCTGTCCACACCACACAGACAGACAGGTAGGGTGTCGCTGTCCACACCACACACCCGGCAGTAAAGACCTGTAATCAAGACAAGTCACATAACACATGATGTAGGGGTCTTCCCAATGCCAGTTATTTAACTCGGAAGACTGTGGCTAACTCTGTGATCTCAAACCTTACTACTAGACCGGCCCCAGCTGGCTAGGTTAAGTCCAAGTTACTACTCCAAACCCTAACAGGTGGACCAGACCAGTCCCAGCTGGCTAGGTTAAGTCCCAGTTACTACTCCAAACAGGTGGTCCAGACCAGTCCCAGCTGGCTAGGTTAAGTCCAAGTTACTACTCCAAACAGGTGGTCCAGACCAGTCCCAGCTGGCTAGGTTAAGTCCCAGTTACTACTCCAAACAGGTGGTCCAGACCAGTCCCAGCTGGCTAGGTTAAGTCCCAGTTACTACTCCAAACCCTAACAGGTGGACCAGACCAGTCGCAGCTGGCTAGGTTAAGTCCCAGTTACTACTCCAAACCCAAACAGGTGGTCCAGACCAGTCCCAGCTGGCTAGGTTAAGTCCCAGTTACTACTCCAAACCCAAACAGGTGGTCCAGACCAGTCCCAGCTGGCTAGGTTAAGTCCCAGTTACTACTCCAAACAGGTGGACCAGACCAGTCCCAGCTGGCTAGGTTAAGTCCCAGTTACTACTCCTAACAGGTGGTCCAGACCAGTCCCAGCTGGCTAGGTTAAGTCCCAGTTACTACTCCTAACAGGTGGACCAGACCAGTCCCAGCTGGCTAGGTTAAGTCCAAGTTACTACTCCAAACCCAAACAGGTGGTCCAGACCAGTCCCAGCTGGCTAGGTTAAGTCCCAGTTACTACTCCAAACCCAAACAGGTGGACCAGACCAGTCCCAGCTGGCTAGGTTAAGTCCCAGGTACTACTCCAAACCCAAACAGGTGGACCAGACCAGTCCCAGCTGGCTAGGTTAAGTCCCAGTTACTACTCCAAACCCAAACAGGTGGACCAGACCAGTCCCAGCTGGCTAGGTTAAGTCCCAGTTACTACTCCAAACAGGTGGTCCAGACCAGTCCCAGCTGGCTAGGTTAAGTCCCAGTTACTACTCCTAACAGGTGGACCAGACCAGTCCCAGCTGGCTAGGTTAAGTCCCAGTTACTAATCCAAACCCAAACAGGTGGACCAGACCAGTCCCAGCTGGCTAGGTTAAGTCCCAGTTACTACTCCAAACCCTAACAGGTGGACCAGACCAGTCCCAGCTGGCTAGGTTAAGTCCCAGTTACTACTCCAAACCCTAACAGGTGGACCAGACCAGTCCCAGCTGGCTAGGTTAAGTCCCAGTTACTACTCCAAACCCTAACAGGTGGACCAGACCAGTCCCAGCTGGCTAGGTTAAGTCCCAGTTACTACTCCAAACAGGTGGTCCAGACCAGTCCCAGCTGGCTAGGTTAAGTCCCAGTTACTACTCCAAACCCTAACAGGTGGTCCAGACCAGTCCCAGCTGGCTAGGTTAAGTCCCAGTTACTACTCCAAACAGGTGGTCCAGACCAGTCCCAGCTGGCTAGGTTAAGTCCCAGTTACTACTCCAAACCCTAACAGGTGGACCAGACCAGTCCCAGCTGGCTAGGTTAAGTCCCAGTTACTACTCCAAACAGGTGGTCCAGACCAGTCCCAGCTGGCTAGGTTAAGTCCCAGTTACTACTCCAAACCCAAACAGGTGGTCCAGACCAGTCCCAGCTGGCTAGGTTAAGTCCCAGTTACTACTCCAAACAGGTGGACCAGACCAGTCGCAGCTGGCTAGGTTAAGTCCCAGTTACTACTCCAAACAGGTGGTCCAGACCAGTCCCAGCTGGCTAGGTTAAGTCCCAGTTACTACTCCAAACCCTAACAGGTGGTCCAGACCAGTCCCAGCTGGCTAGGTTAAGTCCAAGTTACTACTCCAAACCCAAACAGGTGGTCCAGACCAGTCCCAGCTGGCTAGGTTAAGTCCAAGTTACTAATCCAAACCCAAACAGGTGGTCCAGACCAGTCCCAGCTGGCTAGATTAAGTCCAAGTTACTACTCCAAACCCAAACAGGTGGACCAGACCAGTCCCAGCTGGCTAGGTTAAGTCCATGTTACTACTCCAAACAGGTGGTCCAGACCAGTCCCAGCTGGCTAGGTTAAGTCCCAGAGGCCTGTGAAGTCTGAGGTTCCAACATCAGCGAGCCACACTCTGACCTGCTACCTCTCACCTGAGATCTCTGACCTGCTACCTCTCACCTGAGATCTCTGACCTGCTAGCCAAACATCAGCTACCACCCTGCTACCTCTCACCTGAGATCTCTGACCTGCTACCTCTCACCTGAGATCTCTGCCCTGCTAGCCAAACACCAGCTACCACCCTGCTACCTCTCACCTCAGATCTCTGACCTGCTACCTCTCACCTGAGATCTCTGCCCTGCTAGCCAAACATCAGCTACCACCCTGCTACCTCTCACCTGAGATCTCTGACCTGCTACCTCTCACCTGAGATCTCTGACCTGCTACCTCTCACCTGAGATCTCTGACCTGCTAGCCAAACATCATCTACCACCCTGCTACCTCTCACCTGAGATCTCCGACCTGCTACCTCTCACCTGAGATCTCTGACCTGCTAGCCAAACATCATCTACCACCCTGCTACCTCTCACCTGAGATCTCTGACCTGCTACCTCTCACCTGAGATCTCTGACCTGCTACCTCTCACCTGAGATCTCTGACCTGCTAGCCAAACATCAGGTACCACCCTGCTACCTCTCACCTGAGATCTCTGACCTGCTACCTCTCACCTGAGATCTCTGACCTGCTACCTCTCACCTCAGATCTCTGACCTGCTACCTCTCACCTCAGATCTCTGACCTGCTACCTCTCACCTCAGATCTCTGACCTGCTAGCCAAACATCAGCTAATGTTTTACCAACCTGTTACCTCACCACTGTGCATTCTCACCTCCGCTACAGCAAACAGAAACAGACTTCTCATTAAATAACGCAGGTGAAACACAACCTCTCCAACAACCTCTCCGATCCTCACATTCTCTGTCCTCTCCTCTTATGAAACCTTCTGCCCTTCTCACTTTCATTTAGGACGGGATTATTAAAGAACATCCTGTATACAGATCACTACATAAAGAGGGAAGACGTGCTTCTGGAGGACAACTATTTGACTGTATTTCTAATGACTGATTAGCTACAGTGAATCATTCACACAACATTCTCTCTGTGAAGTATAAGGGCAGCGTCAGAGGCGGTTGGTGCCGTTTAACATGAGGGAGGAAGATTCCTTTTTTTTTTTTTTGAGAATGGCTTTTATGTCTATTACATCATATTGGATGACTGTCATTAATATTCCATTCACCCAGTTCAATGTAACAGTGATAGGTTTAGGTTACTGTCATTCATATTCCATTCACCCAGTTCAATGTAACAGTGATAGGTTTAGGTTACTGTCATTCATATTCCATTCACCCAGTTCAATGTAACAGTGATAGGTTTAGGTTACTGTCATTCATATTCACCCAGTTCAATGTAACAGTGATAGGTTTAGGTTACTGTCATTCATATTCCATTCACCCAGTTCAATGTAACAGTGATAGGTTTAGGTTACTGTCATTCATATTCCATTCACCCAGTTCAATGTAACAGTGATAGGTTTAGGTTACTGTCATTCATATTCACCCAGTTCAATGTAACAGTGATAGGTTTAGGTTACTGTCATTCATATTCCATTCACCCAGTTCAATGTAACAGTGATAGGTTTAGGTTACTGTCATTCATATTCCATTCACCCAGTTCAATGTAACAGTGATAGGTTTAGGTTACTACATGATATTCTAATTGTTCCTATACCCATCATGATGTTGATACAACATAGACTATGAATTAAAGATTACAATGTAGGTGCACACAGGTCGATAGAAAATGTTTGGACGGACAGTGACACGTTCAACACTGCCTTGAACACTCTTGCCTGCATCTAGCTGATCTAGGGTGTAGTCATTAGTCCAACAGTTGTAAACGAGAGTTTCTATTGGACAAGTTCAGGTATGTTTATCCCCGTTTTGTTTACGTTTGCTTCTGTTTAAGAAACATTTTACAATAGAATCGGTGGAATGAATAACACCCCCTGATCACATGCAAACACAGCTGACTTTCATAGCAGCCACGTGCTGCTCGTTGTATAATTCCTTCTCGCATCTACGCGCTCTCCTCCTGTCACCTTTTCCCTTCGCTTGTCGACTTCAGTGCACAACACATCATCTGTCTGTGACCAGGTGAATAAAACAGTTCCAAGCCAAACCTTCATATCATAACTGCTAACCGCTACACACAGTGTACATCGTTGTCACCATATTAGCTATCATCGTGGTCAACACAGCTAGCTACTAGAACTAGCGCGTTAGTAAACCTGCTACAATCATGCAGTACAGTGTACAGTCAGTAGCAAGCAGTTTAGAAACAAATTCATAAAACCAAATGTTGACCTTGACCTGGAAGAGTTCCAGTGTGGGATAGCCATAGCCAGTGGGCTAACATAGCATCCCTCTCTGTTTGAGCTGGGTGTTTGAGTAGGCTAAACTAGCTAGCTGCATTCGCTAGCTAAGTAATAGAAAGTGAGAAAGAAAATACGAAAAATATCTCTTTCTCGCTTCTCCTTAATTGTTGAAGAGAATCAAGAATGAAGACACAATTTTTAGGGCCTTCCTCTGACACCGCCTGGTATAGAGGTCTTGGATGGCAGGAAGCTTGGCCCCAGTGATGTACTGGGCCGTACGCACTACCCTCGTAGTGCCTTGCGGTCGGAGGCCGAGCAGTTGCCATACCAGGCAGTGATGCAACCAGTCAGGATACTGTCTCACCACTGCAGTGCTAGGCAGTGCTAGCTAGCTGTAGCTTATGCTTTCAGTAGTAGATTAATTATCCGATCCTTTGATTGGGTGGACAACATGTCAGTTCATGCTGCAAGAGCTCTGATAGGTTGGAGGACATCCTCCGGAAGTTGTCATGATTACTGTGTAAGTCTATGGAAGGGGGTGAGAACCATGAGCCTCCTAGGTTTTGTATTGAAGTCAATGTACACAGAGGAGGACGGAAGCTAGCTTTCCTCCGGCTACACCATGGTGCTACCCTACAGAGTGCTGTTGAGGCTACTGCAGACCTCCATTCCAAAACTGTGTTTTTTAATCAATTATTTGGTGACGTGTGAATATATTTAATATATTTTTATGAAATTCCCTGACGAGGAGGGTCCTCCCCTTCCTCCTCTGGGGAGCCTCCACTGGTCATCCAGTATACAGTTGTCTCAATACAAATATTGATTTGCTAGACATACTTGTGGCACTGAGTTGATGGTTCACCACTGATCATCTACAGTGAATCCTCTTTCTCTGTGTGAAATATGAGATCAGCATGTAGCCAGTGAATCAGCCATGAATACAACATGTCATGCAAGTGATGTGGACAAAAGATGAGGAGAGCCAAAAGGAGGCTCAGACAGGCCATGACAGGAGTGTTCTAACCTCAGTGTGAATGCACGCCAAGGGCAGTGAGGTCAAGCTGCCCTTCCTGGCTGATAAAGCAGAGCCAGGCAGAACAGCAGATAGAGAGAGTCATGTGGCCTGAGTTCTCTCTCTCCCACTCTCTCCATCATCCTCCCACTCTCTCCCATCTCTCTCTCCATCATCCTCCCACTCTCTCCCATCTCTCTCTCCATCATCCTCCAATCTCTCTCCATCTCCATCTCTCTCTCCATCTCACTAGGATCCAGTTGAGCCCAGTTTGTCCGGCAGATGGCCAGTCAGTCAGGCATACGGAGCGATCCCAACACAGCTGAGTCTGGTACACACAGACAGAGAGAAAAAGGCTGGGTGACTGGAGGGAGAGAGAGAGAGGCTGGTGACTGGAACAGAGAGAGAGAGGCTGGGCTTCTGGAGGGAAAGAGAGAGGCTGGGTGACTGGAGCAGAGAGAGAGAGGATGGGCTTCTGGAGGGAGAGAGAGAGGCTGTGCGACTGGAGCAGAGAGAAAAAGGCTGGGTGACTGGAGGGAGAGAGAGAGGCTGGGCTTCTGGAGGGAGAGAGAGAGGCTGGGCGACTGGAGCAGAGAGAGAGAGAGGCTGGGTGACTGGAGCAGAGAGAGAGAGGCTGGGTGACTGGAGCAGAGAGAGAGAGGATGGGCTTCTGGAGGGAGAGAGAGAGGCTGTGCGACTGGAGCAGAGAGAAAAAGGCTGGGTGACTGGAGGGAGAGAGAGAGGCTGGGCTTCTGGAGGGAGAGAGAGAGGCTGGGCGACTGGAGCAGAGAGAGAGAGAGGCTGGGTGACTGGAGCAGAGAGAGAGAGGCTGGGTGACTGGAGCAGAGAGAGAGAGGCTGGGCTTCTGGAGGGAGAGAGAGAGGCTGGGCGACTGGAGCAGAGAGAGAGAGAGGCTGGGCTTCTGGAGGGAGAGAGAGAGGCTGGGCGACTGGAGCAGAGAGAGAGAGAGGCTGGGTGACTGGAGCAGAGAGAGAGAGGCTGGGTGACTGGAGCAGAGAGAGAGAGGCTGGGCTTCTGGAGGGAGAGAGAGAGGCTGGGCAACTGGAGCAGAGAGAGAGAGAGGCTGGGTGACTGGAGGGAGAGAGAGAGAGGCTGGGTGACTGGAGGGAGAGAGAGATAGAGAAAGAGAGATAGACAACTGGAGCAGAGAGAGAGAGGCTGGGCAACTGGAGCAGAGAGAGAGAGAGGCTGGGTGACTGGAGCAGAGAGAGAGATAGAGAGAGATAGACAAAGGCTGGGTGACTGGATTAGAGAATGGCAGGAATTGCTGGGGAAGACGAGGGGGTTCCAGGAAATAATGTATCCCAAATGGCACCCTACTCCCTATACAGTGCCCTATGGGCCCTGGTCAAAAGTAGTGCCCTACATAGGGAATGTTAGTCACTGAATGAGCCTCTGGCACTATTTTCAGTGTGTTATTAAACTCAGGTGGAGATGGGAAACCAGGAGCGGGATGAGGCCAGGTTGACTGGGGGGGGGGGGTCTGTCTCCTCTCCTCCAGGTTGACTGGGGGGGTCTGTCTCCTCTCCTCCAGGTTGACTGGGGGGGTCTGTCTCCTCTCCTCCAGGTTGACTGGGGGGGTCTGTCTCCTCTCCTCCAGGTGACATGGCTGTGTGTATGTTCCCCAGGTCTTTGGGGGGGGGGGGGGGGGGGCTGTCTGTCTCCTCTCCTCCAGGTGGCATGGCTGCCATGTTGCCAGTCTCCTCCTCCCCAGTCTGCCACAAGACCACCTGGAGAATGTGCACTGCCAGACATGGGAACACACACACGTTGGCCAGGCACGTCTGCAAGTAAAACAGGCTGTGTGTGTGTGTGTGTGTGTGTGTGTGTGTGTGTGTGTGTGTGTGTGTGTGTGTGTGTGTGTGTGTGTGTGTGTCATCTGTTCCACTGCACAGTGCTCCTCTGTTCCCAACAGGAAATGAACATCACAATCTAAGTCATCATAAAAATACAGGATTCCTCCATTCCAATGGACCTGCCAGATACCAGAGAGACGGGCCTGTCCAATCACTTCTACATGTTTGTTTTGAACCAGACAGAAATATCCTCCAAAGTCACTTACAACAAGACAATATTTACTGACCGTTTCCAATCATACTGCACCACTATGACGCCTGACCGTTTCCAATCATACTGCACCACTATGACGCCTGACCGTTTCCAATCATACTGCATAACTATGACGCCTGACCGTTTCCAATCATACTGCACCACTATGACGCCTGACCGTTTCCAATCATACTGCACCACTATGACGCCTGACCGTTTCCAATCATACTGCACCACTATGACGCCTGACCGTTTCCAATCATACTGCACCACTATGACGCCTGACCGTTTCCAATCATACTGCACCACTATGACGCCTGACCGTTTCCAATCATACTGCACCACTATGACGCCTGACCGTTTCCAATCATACTGCACCACTATGACGCCTGACCGTTTCCAATCATACTGCACCACTATGACGCCTGACCGTTTCCAATCATACTGCACCACTATGACGCCTGACCGTTTCCAATCATACTGCACCACTATGACGCCTGACCGTTTCCAATCATACTGCACCACTATGACGCCTGACCGTTTCCAATCATACTGCACCACTATGACGCCTGACCGTTTCCAATCATACTGCACCACTATGACGCCTGACCGTTTCCAATCATACTGCACCACTATGACGCCTGACCGTTTCCAATCATACTGCACCACTATGACGCCTGACCGTTTCCAATCATACTGCACCACTATGACGCCTGAGCGTTTCCAATCATACTGCACCACTATGACGCCTGAGCGTTTCCAATCATACTGCACCACTATGACGCCTGACCGTTTCCAATCATACTGCACCACTATGACGCCTGAGCGTTTCCAATCATACTGCACCACTATGACGCCTGAGCGTTTCCAATCATACTGCACCACTATGACGCCTGACCGTTTCCAATCATACTGCACCACTATGACGCCTGACCGTTTCCAATCATACTGCACCACTATGACGCCTGACCGTTTCCAATCATACTGCACCACTATGACGCCTGACCGTTTCCAATCATACTGCACCACTATGACGCCTGACCGTTTCCAATCATACTGCACCACTATGACGCCTGACCGTTTCCAATCATACTGCACCACTATGACGCCTGACCGTTTCCAATCATACTGCACCACTATGACGCCTGACCAACCCTCATAATAAAACTACACTGAAAATAACAAGACAACATCCATCCATCCACATATGATGGACAGACGTTACGAGTCAACATCCATCCATCCACATATGATGGACAGACGTTATGAGTCAACGTCCATCCATCCACATATGATGGACAGACGTTATGAGTCAACGTCCATCCACACACATATGATGGACATACGTTATGAGTCAACGTCCATCCACACACATATGATGTACAGACGTTATGAGTCAACGTCCATCCACACACATATGATGTACAGACGTTATGAGTCAACATCCATCCATCCACATATGATGGACAGACATTATGAGTCAACATCCATCCATCCATCCACATATGATGGACAGACGTTATGAGTCAACATCCATCCATCCACATATGATGGACAAACGTTACGAGTCAACATCCATCCATCCACATATGATGGACAGACGTTACGAGTCAACATCCATCCATCCACATATGATGGACAGACGTTATGAGTCAACGTCCATCCATCCACATATGATGGACATACGTTATGAGTCAACATCCATCCATCCACATATGATGGACATACGTTATGAGTCAACATCCATCCATCCACATATGATGGACATACGTTATGAGTCAACATCCATCCATCCACATATGATGGACAGACGTTATGAGTCAACATCCATCCATCCACATATGATGGACAGACGTTATGAGTCAACGTCCATCCATCCACATATGATGGACATACGTTATGAGTCAACATCCATCCATCCACATATGATGGACATACGTTATGAGTCAACATCCATCCACACACATATGATGGACATACGTTATGAGTCAACATCCATCCATCCACATATGATGGACAGACGTTATGAGTCAACGTCCATCCATCCACATATGATGGACAGACGTTATGAGTCAACATCCATCCATCCACACACATATGATGGACAGACGTTATGAGTCAACATCCATCCATCCACACACATATGATGGACAGACGTTATGAGTCAACATCCATCCATCCATCCACATATGATGGACAGACGTTATGAGTCAACGTCCATCCATCCACATATGATGGACAGACGTTATGAGTCAACGTCCATCCATCCACATATGATGGACAGACGTTATGAGTCAACATCCATCCACACACATATGATGTACAGACGTTATCAGTCAACATCCATCCACACACATATGATGGACAGACGTTATGAGTCAACATCCATCCACCCACATATGATGGACAGACGTTATGAGTCAACGTCCATCCATCCATCCACATATGATGGACAGACGTTATGAGTCAACGTCCATCCATCCACATATGATGGACAGATGTTACGAGTCAACATCCATCCATCCACATATGATGGACAGACGTTATGAGTCAACGTCCATCCATCCACATATGATGGACAGACGTTACGAGTCAACATCCATCCATCCACATATGATGGACAGACGTTATGAGTCAACGTCCATCCATCCACATATGATGGACAGACGTTATGAGTCAACATCCATCCATCCACATATGATGGACAGACGTTATGAGTCAACGTCCATCCATCCACATATGATGGACAGACGTTATGAGTCAACATCCATCCATCCACATATGATGGACAGACATTATGAGTCAACGTCCATCCATCCACATATGATGGACAGACGTTATGAGTCAACATCCATCCATCCACATATGATGGACATACGTTATGAGTCAACATCCATCCATCCATCCACATATGATGGACAGACGTTACGAGTCAACATCCATCCATCCACATATGATGGACAGACGTTAGGAGTCAACATCCATCCATCCACATATGATGGACAGACGTTATGAGTCAACGTCCATCCATCCACATATGATGGACAGACGTTATGAGTCAACATCCATCCATCCACATATGATGGACAGACGTTAGGAGTCAACATCCATCCATCCACATATGATGGACAGACGTTATTTACATTTACGTCATTTAGCAGACGCTCTTATCCAGAGCGACTTACAAGTTGGTGCATTCACCTTATGATATCCAGTGGAACAACCACTTTACAATAGTGCATCTAACTCTTTTAAGGGGGGGGGGGGGGGGGGGGGGGGGGTTAGAAGGATTACTTTATCCTATCCTAGGTATTCCTTAAAGAGGTGGTGTTTCAGGTGTTTCCGGAAGGTGGTGATTGACTCCGCTGACCTGGCGTCGTGGGGGAGTTTGTTCCACCATTGGGGTGCCAGAGCAGCGAACAGTTTTGACTGGGCTGAGCGGGAGCTGTACTTCCTCAGAGGTAGGGAGGCGAGCAGGCCAGAGGTGGATGAACGCAGTGCCCTTGTTTGGGTGTAGGGCCTGATCAGAGCCTGAAGGTACGGAGGTGCCGTTCCCCTCACAGCTCCGTAGGCAAGCACCATGGTCTTGTAGCGGATGCGAGCTTCAACTGGAAGCCAGTGGAGAGAGCGGAGGAGCGGGGTGACGTGAGAGAACTTGGGAAGGTTGAACACCAGACGGGCTGCGGCGTTCTGGATGAGTTGTAGGGGTTTAATGGCACAGGCAGGGAGCCCAGCCAACAGCGAGTTGCAGTAGTCCAGACGGGAGATGACAAGTTATGAGTCAACGTCCATCCATCCATCCACATATGATGGACAGACGTTATGAGTCAACATCCATCCATCCATCCACATATGATGGACAGACGTTATGAGTCAACATCCATCCTTCCATCCACATATGATGGACAGACGTTATGAGTCAACATCCATCCATCCATCCACATATGATGGACAGACGTTATGAGTCAACATCCATCCATCCATCCACATATGATGGACAGACGTTATGAGTCAACATCCATCCATCCATCCACATATGATGGACAGACGTTATGAGTCAACATCCATCCATCCATCCACATATGATGGACAGACGTTATGAGTCAACATCCATCCATCCATCCACATATGATGGACAGACGTTACGAGTCAAATCAAATCGTATTTGTCACATGCTTTGTAAACAACAGGTGTAGACTGACAGTGAAACGGTTCATGACGGGCCCTTCACAACAATGCAGAGAGAAACATAGAGAAATATAATAGAAAATAACAACAAGAGGAATGGAATGTCAATCTGGTCTGTCATTGAACTTTACACTTTACAGCAATTAACCCCCCCCCTGATTAGTATACATCCTAGCAGGCCTGGATATCATAACCATTCCAATCTGGTCTGTCATTGAACTTTACACTTTACAGCAATTAACCCCCCCCCTGATTAGTATACATCCTAGCAGGCCTGGATATCATAACCATCTACATTGTGAATATCTTCTTCACCTCATGATGCTGAACCAATGAATCATAGGCTTGTTAACAAGGCCTTGCATATACCACACAGATTCCTCTATGTTACACAGCCAGACAGCCACCATCCTTTAAGGGAGAGTTTTGAAGAAAGAAAAGTGAGTTTTGGTTCTTTTTGTTCACGGTAGAAGAAAAAACCAAAGCCATTTTCATTCAGGGAGAAAAGATGATACGACAGAAAGACAAAAGAAAGTCTCTCTGTTGGAAATAATGTCATCGATTTGATCTGGCGTCGGAGAGGAAGATATGGGTGGATTCAGAGAGGACTGTGGACCCTTATCAGAGTCAGAGCTTCCTGTTCTCTAACAGACACACACAGGGCCCCTATCTTACAGTGTATATAGACAACCACCTGTCCTACCCACTCCTAACACTCTTCCCCTCTCCGCTCTCTTTCACATGGACTTCATTTAGAGAAGGAGATGAAAGGGAGTCTGGTTCAACCACATGACCCAGGGACAACCCTTGGAGGGTTGAGTCGAGTCACAGGAAGTGCATGTCTGTCAGCAAGGTGATCTATAATAGCCTCCTAGCAGTAAAGGAAGTGGTCATGGATTCCAAATAAGTCCCTTAACAGCCCCCCCTGGGCCTCTACCTCACCTTGGTATCTGTGTCCCTCTGAGCACGTTAGATACCTGAAGGTATCAGCAGTGACCTCTGGTCAAGGCCAGTTCCTCAGAAGGAAAACTCACTGTTAAAGGGAAACGTCAGCGACGTTTTGTGTATCAGTTCATAAACCATGTGACATGGAATCGGTACATTTAAAAATCTCCCCCCAACTATTTTGAAACCTGTATGATGCAGTTGTCCACTTGTTTTGGTCCATAAATGAAATTGGTGTACTTTCTTATTTATCACAATTTTAAAGAACAATTTTGGTATTCAATGCAGGTCCGACAGACACGTTCCTTACCTTCTCCCCTTTCCACTTGCCTCCTCCATTTTTGCAGTAACCCAATGCAGCAGGTCCACTTCCTGCTAACTAGGAGTTAACGGGCCTAACTAGGAGTTAACAGACCTAACAAGAAGTTAACAGGCCTAACAAGGAGTTAACAGGCCTAACTATGAGTTAACAGGCCTAACTAGGAGTTAACAGGCCTAACTAGGAGTCAACAGGCCTAACTAGGAGTTAACAGGCCTAACAAGGAGTTAACAGGCCTAACTAGGAGTTAACAGGCCTAACTAGGAGTTAACAGACCTAACTAGGAGTTAACAGGCCTAACAGCAAGTTAACAGACCTAGCTAGGAGTTAACAGGCCTAACAAGGAGTTAACAGGCCTAACTAGGAGTTAACAGGCCTAACAAGAAGTTAACAGGCCTAACAACAAGTTAACAGGCCTAACAGCAAGTTAACAGGCCTAACAATAAAATAACAGACCTAACAAGGAGTTAACAGACCTAACAAGGAGTTAACAGGCCTAACTAGGAGTTAACAGGCCTAACAAGGAGTTAACAGACCTAACAAGGAGTTAACAGGCCTAACTAGGAGTTAACAGACCTAACTAGGAGTTAACAGGCCTAACAAGGAGTTAACAGGCCTAACTATGAGTTAACAGGCCTAACTAGGAGTTAACAGGCCTAACTAAGAGTCAACAGGCCTAACTAGGAGTTAACAGGCCTAACAAGGAGTTAACAGGCCTAACTATGAGTTAACAGGCCTAACAAGGAGTTAACAGGCCTAACTATGAGTTAACAGGCCTAACTAGGAGTTAACAGGCCTAACTAGGAGTTAACAGGCCTAACTAGGAGTTAACAGGCCTAACTAGGAGTTAACATACCTAACTAGGAGTTAACAGGCCTAACTAGGAGTTAACAGGCCTAACAAGAAGTTAACAAGCCTAACAGCAAGTTAACAGGCCTAACAATAAAATAACAGACCTAACAAGGAGTTAACAGACCTAACAAGAAGTTAACAGGCCTAACAAGGAGTTAACAGACCTAACAAGAAGTTAACAGGCCTAACAATAAAATAACAGGCCTAACAAGGAGTTAACAGGCCTAACTAGGAGTTAACAGGCCTAACTAGGAGTTAACAGGCCTAACTAGGAGTTAACAGACCTAACAAGGAGTTAACAGGCCTAACTAGAAGTTAACAGACCTAACTAGGAGTTAACAGGCCTAACAAGGAGTTAACAGGCCTAACTAGGAGTTAACAGACCTAACAAGGAGTTAACAGGCCTAACTAGGAGTTAACAGACCTAACTAGGAGTTAACAGGCCTAACAAGAAGTTAACAGGCCTAACAAGGAGTTAACAGGCCTAACAACAAGAAGCAGGGTCTTGGTAACAGAGGGAGACGTGGTGGTTTCCCCACCTGGCTGAGCAGAGAGCAGGGTCTTTGTGACAGAGGGTTTTATAGACCATAGCCCTGACATGTCCCAAGGGAGAAATACAGAGCGCCAGGCATCTAGTCAAACATATGTTTTCATTCGGTAGTGCTTTGGTGTAGGGCCTAACCCTAGACTGAGATTATGATCCTGTCTAGACTCAACTCTGGAGATTACAGTCCTGTCTAGACTAAACTCTAGAGATTACAGTCCTGTCTAGACTAAACTCTGGAGATTACAGTCCTGTCTAGACTAAACTCTGGAGATTACAGTCCTGTCTAGACTAAACTCTGGAGATTACGGTCCTGTCTAGACTAAACTCTGGAGATTAAATAAGAGAAGTTGAGTCATATAATGTGTAACCTGCAACAGAAAGCCCTATTCCCTTACTAACTAAGCATGGTGTTGATACGTAGACACACAGTCAGAAGACTTGTTCTTGGTGTGTGATTAGGACCTGGATTAGCAGGTAGCGTTTCTCAGACCTCTCTAATGAAATTATCCACAGCTGCTTAACGGAGGAATCACTGGAACAGTCAGCAATTAAAGCTGGGCCGCACACACACACACACGTACACACACACACACACACGCTCCAGCCCTGCCGCCACATTACCAGTCTCATTCTCTGACTCAGCACCAATAGGAGACACGCATCAGACTGTCTTTACAAAGGAAGGCCCCTATTGCATCCACATACACAGGCAGATAAACACACACTCACACACAAGCAGATACACACACACTCACACACAGGCAGATAAACACACACACTCACACACAGGCAGATAAACACACACTCACACAGGCAGATAAACACACACTCACACACAGGCATATACACACACAGGCAGATAAACACACACACACACACACTCACACAGGCAGATAAACACACACTCACACACAGGCATATACTCACACAGGCAGATAAACACACACTCACACAGGCAGATAAACACACACTCACACACAGGCATATACACACACAGGCAGATAAACACACACACACACAGGCAGATACACACACACTCACACAGGCAGATAAACACACACTCACACACAGGCATATACACACACAGGCAGATAAACACACACACACACACACACACACACAGGCAGATACACACACACACACACACACACACACACACACAGGCAGATAAACACACACACTCACACACAGGCAGATACACACACACTCACACGGTGTTGTGACGTTAATAACCTGCTTCTTAGAGTTTCCTGTTTTTGTCAGAGCTGATTCCCCAAACAAACTGACGACTTGTTGAGACACACTGGGAGCAACTGAGGTGAGACAGGGGCAGACACACACACACACACACACACACACACACACACACACACACACACACACACACACACACACACACACACACACACACACACACACACACACAGAGACAGAGAGAGAGACAGAGAGAGAGAGAGAGAGAGAGAGAGCGAGAGCTAGAGCGAGAAAAGAGCAAGGACAGCAGATGGGAGACAGAGAGACAGAGACAGACAGACAGACAGACAGACAGACAGACAGACAGACAGACAGACAGACAGACAGACAGACAGACAGACAGACAGACAGACAGGACATTCCCAAAGAGCCGTTCCAGAGGAAACGTGTCTGAACATTAGACATCCCCACCCCATCTGTGAGTTACATCTGAGGGAAACTCCAGGTAAAGTAAACCCCCCCCCAAAGCCACATCACAGTGTGAGAGACTAGGGTCCTAGGTGAGAACAGAGTTTAACGTGATTAAAACAAGTACATCATGGGGATAGGCCGAACAATCAGCATCTAGATGTAGGTGTCCAACACCGTATTACTACATCCTTACATAGAGCATCCTGAAACGGTCCCTTCACCGTATTACTACATCCTTACATAGAGCATCCTGAAACAGTCCCTTCACCGTATTACTACATCCTTACATAGAGCATCCTGAAACAGCCCTTCACCGTATTACTACATCCTTACATAGAGCATCTGAAACAGTCCCTTCACCGTATTACTACATCCTTACATAGAGCATCCTGAAACGTCCTTCACCGTATTACTACATCCTACATAGAGCATCCGAAACAGTCCCTTCACCGTATTATACATCTTACATAGAGCATCCTGAAACAGGCCCTTCACCGTATTACTACATCCTTACATAGAGCATCCTGAAACGTCCCTTCACCGTATTACTACATCCTTACATAGAGCATCCTGAAACAGTCCCTTCACCGATTACTACTCCTTACATAGAGCATCCTGAACAGTCTTCACCGTATACTACATCCTTACATAGAGCATCCTGAAACGGTCCCTTCACCGTATTACTACATCCTTACATAGAGCATCCTGAAACAGTCCTTCACCGTATTACTACATCCTTACATAGAGCATCCTGAAACAGGCCCTTCACCGTATTATACATCCTTACATAGAGCATCCTGAAACGGTCCCTTCAACGTATTACTACATCCTTACATAGAGCATCCTGAAACGGTCCCTTCACCGTATTACTACATCCTACATAGAGCATCCTGAAACGGTCCCTTCACCGTATTACTACATCCTTACATAGAGCATCCTGAACACGTCCCTTCACCGTATTACTACATCCTTACATAGAGCATCCTGAAACGGTCCTTCACCCTATTACTACATCCTTACATAGAGCATCCTGAAACAGTCCCTTCACCGTATTAATACATCCTTACATAGAGCATCCTGAAACAGTCCCTTCACCGTATTACTACATCCTTAATAGAGCATCCTGAAACGGGCCTTCACCGTATTACTACATCTACATAGAGCATCCTGAAACGGTCCCTTCACCGTATTACTACATCCTTACATAGAGCATCCTGAAACAGTCCCTTCACCGTATTATACATCCTCATAGAGCATCCTGAAACAGTCCCTTCACCGTATTACTACACCTTACATAGAGCATTCTGAAACAGTCCCTTCACCGTATTACTACATCCTTACATAGAGCATCCTGAAACAGTCCCTTCACCGTATTACTACATCCTTACATAGAGCATCCTGAAACAGTCCCTTCACCGTATTACTACATCCTTACATAGAGCATCCTGAAACAGTCCCTTCACCGTATTACTACATCCTTACATAGAGCATCCTGAAACAGTCCCCTCACCGTATTACTACATCCTTACATAGAGCATCCTGAAACAGTCCCTTCACCGTATTACTACATCCTTACATAGAGCATCCTGAAACAGTCCCTCACCGTATTACTACATCCCTACATAGAGCATCCTGAAAGGTCCCTTCACCGTATTACTACATCTTACATAGAGCATCCTGAAACGGTCCTTCACCGTATACTACATCTTACATAGAGCATCCTGAAACAGTCCCTTCACCGTATTACTACATCCTTACATAGAGCATCCTGAAACAGTCCTTCACCGTATTACTACATCCTTACATAGAGCATCCTGAAACGGTCCAACACCGTATTACTACATCCTTACATAGAGCATCCTGAAACAGTCCTTCACCGTATTACTACATCCTTACATAGAGCATCCTGAAACAGTCCCTTCACCGTATTACTACATCCTTACATAGAGCATCCTGAAACGGTCCCTTCACCGTATTACTACATCCTTACCCCAGAGCATCCTGAAACAGTCCCTTCACCGTATTACTACATCCTTACATAGAGCATCCTGAAACGGTCCCTTCACCGTATTACTGCATCCTTACATAGAGCATCCTGAAACAGTCCCTTCACCGTATTACTACATCCTTACATAGAGCATCCTGAAACGGTCCCTTCACCGTATTACTACATCCTTACATAGAGCATCCTGAAACAGTCCCTTCACCGTATTACTACATCCTTACATAGAGCATCCTGAAACAGTCCCTTCACCGTATTACTACATCTTACATAGAGCATCCTGAAACAGTCCCTTCACCGTATTACTACATCCTTACATAGAGCATCCTGAAACAGGCCCTTCACGTATTACTACATCCTTACATAGAGCATCCTGAAACGGCCCTTCCCCGTACTACTACATCCTTACATAGAGCATCCTGAAACGGTCCCTTCACCGTATTACTACATCCTTACATAGAGCATCCTGAAACAGTCCCTTCACCGTATTACTACATCCTTACTAGAGCATCCTGAAACGTCCCTTCACCGTATTACTACATCCTTACATAGAGCATCCTGAAACAGTCCCTTCACCGTATTACTACATCCTTACATAGAGCATCCTGAAAACGGTCCCTTCACCGTATTACTACATCCTTACATAGAGCTCCTGAAACAGTCCCTTCACCGTATTACTACATCCTACATAGAGCATCTGAAACAGTCCCTTCACCGTATTACTACATCCTTACATAGAGCATCCTGAAACAGTCCCTTCACCGTATTACTACATCCTTACATAGAGCATCCTGAAACAGTCCCTTCACCGTATTAATACATCCTTACATAGAGCATCCTGAAACGGTCCCTTCACCGTATTACTACATCCTTAATAGAGCATCCTGAAACAGTCCCTTCACCGTATTACTACATCCTTACATAGAGCATCCTGAAACAGTCCTTCACCGTATTACTACATCCTAATAGAGCATCCTGAAACAGTCCCTTCACCGTATTACTACATCCTTACATAGAGCATCCTGAAACGGTCCTTACCGTATTACTACATCCTTACATAGAGCATCCTGAAACGTCCCTTCACCGTATTACTACATCCTTACATAGAGCATCCTGAAACAGTCCCTTCACGTATTACTACATCCTTACATAGAGCATCCTGAAACAGTCCCTTCACCGTATTACTACATCCTTACATAGAGCATCCTGAAACGGTCCCTTCACCGTATTACTACATCCTTACATAGAGCATCCTGAAACGGTCCCTTCACCGTATTACTACATCCTTACATAGAGCATCCTGAAACAGTCCCTTCCGTATTACTACATCCTTAATAGAGCATCCGAAACGGTCCCTTCACCGTATTACTACATCTTACATAGAGCATCCTGAAACGGTCCCTTCACCGTATTACTACATCCTTACATAGAGCATCCTGAAACGGTCCCTTCACCGTATTACTACATCCTTACATAGAGCATCCTGAAACGGTCCCTTCACCGTATTACTACATCCTTACATAGAGCATCCTGAAACAGTCCCTTCACCGTATTACTACATCCTTACATAGAGCATCCTGAAACGGTCCCTTCACCGTATTACTACATCCTTACATAGAGCATCCTGAAACAGTCCCTTCACCGTATTACATACATCCTTACATAGGCATCCTGAAACGGTCCCTTCACCGTATTACTACATCCTTACATAGAGCATCCTGAAACAGTCCCTTCACCGTATTACTACATCCTACATAGAGCATCTGAAACATCCCTCACCGTATTACTACATCCTTACATAGAGCATCCTGAAACGGTCCCTTCACCGTATTACTACATCCTTACATAGAGCATCCTGAAACAGTCCCTTCACCGTATTACTACATCCTTACATAGAGCATCCTGAAACAGTCCCTTCACCGTATTACTACATCCTTACATAGAGCATCCTGAAACATCCCTTCACCGTATTACTACATCCTTACATAGAGCATCCTGAAACAGTCCCTTCACCGTATTACTACATCCTTACATAGAGCATCCTGAAACAGTCCCTTCACCGTATTACTACATCCTTACATAGAGCATCCTGAAACGGTCCCTTCACCGTATTACTACATCCTTACATAGAGCATCCTGAAACGGTCCCTTCACCGTATTACTACATCCTACATAGAGCATCCTGAAAGGTCCCTTCACCGTATTACTAATCCTTACATAGAGCATCCTGAAACGGTCCCTTCACCGTATTACTACATCCTTACATAGAGCATCCTGAAACGGTCCTTCACCGTATACTACATCCTTACATAGAGCATCCTGAAACGGTCCCTTCACCGTATTACTAATCCTTACATAGAGCATCCTGAAAACCCTTCACCGTATTACTACATCCTTACATAGAGCATCCTGAAACGGTCCCTTCACACGTATTACTACATCCTACATAGAGCATCCTGAAACGGTCCCTTCACCGTATTACTACATCCTTACATAGAGCATCCTGAAACAGTCCCTTCACCGTATTACTACATCCTTACATAGAGCATCCTGAAACAGTCCCTTCACCGTATTACTACATCCTTACATAGAGCATCCTGAAACAGTCCCTTCACCGTATTACTACATCCTTACATAGAGCATCCTGAAACAGTCCCTTCACCGTATTACTACATCCTTACATAGAGCATCCTGAAACGGTCCCTTCACCGTATTACTACATCCTTACATAGAGCATCCTGAAACAGTCCCTTCACCGTATTACTACATCCTTACATAGAGCATCCTGAAACAGGCCCTTCACCGTATTACTACATCCTTACATAGAGCATCCTGAAACGGTCCCTTCACCGTATTACTACATCCACATAGAGCATCCTGAAAGGTCCCTTCACCGTATTACTACATCCTTAAATAGAGCATCCTGAAACGGTCCCTTCACCGTATTACTACATCCTTCATAGAGCATCCTGAAACGGTCCCTTCACCGTATTACTACATCCTTACATAGAGCATCCTGAAACGGTCCCTTCACCGTATTACTACATCCTTACATAGAGCATCCTGAAACGGTCCAACACCGTATTACTACATCCTTACATAGAGCATCCTGAAACAGTCCCTTCACCGTATTACTACATCCTTACATAGAGCATCCTGAAACAGTCCCTTCACCGTATTACTACATCCTTACATAGAGCATCCTGAAACAGTCCCTTCACCGTATTACTACATCCTTACATAGAGCATCCTGAAACAGCCCTTCACCGTATTACTACATCCTTACATAGAGCATCCTGAAACGGTCCCTTCACCGTATTACTACATCCTTACATAGAGCATCCTGAAACGGTCCCTACCGTATTACTACATCCTTACATAGAGCATCCTGAAAACGGTCCCTTCACCGTATTACACATCCTACATAGAGCATCCTGAAAACGGTCCCTCACGTATTACTACATCCTTACATAGAGCATCCTGAAACGGTCCCTTCACCGTATTACTACATCCTTACATAGAGCATCCTGAAACAGTCCCTCACCGTATTACTACATCCTTACATAGAGCATCCTGAAACGGTCCCTTCACCGTATTACTACATCCTTACATAGAGCATCCTGAAACGGTCCCTTCACCGTATTACTACATCCTTACATAGAGCATCCTGAAACGGTCCCTTCACCGTATTACTACATCCTTACATAGAGCATAGAGCTGTAAGACATCCAGCGTTAAACAGATAACATTCAGTACAATACTGAGGTAATGAACTGAGGTAACATTCAGTACAAGACTGAGGTAACGAACTGAGGTAACGAACTGAGGTAATGAACTGAGGTAATGAACTGAGGTAACATTCAGTACAAACTGAGGTAATGAACTGAGGTAATGAACTGAGGTAACATTCAGTACTAGACTGAGGTAACATTCAGTACTAGACTGAGGTAACATTCAGTACTAGACTGAGGTAATGCACTGAGGTAATGAACTGAGGTAACATTCAGTACTAGACTGAGGTAACGAACTGAGGTAACATTCAGTACAATACTGAGGTAACAAACTGAGGTAATGAACTGAGGTAACATTCAGTACAAGACTGAGGTAACGAACTGAGGTAATGAACTGAGGTAACATTCAGTACAAGACTGAGGTACTGAACTGAGGTAATGAACTGAGGTAACATTCAGTACTAGACTGAGGTACCATTCAGTACTAGACTGAGGTAATGAACTGAGGTACTGAAATGAGGTAACATTCAGTACTAGACTGAGGTAATGAACTGAGGTACTGAACTGAGGTAACATTCAGTACTAGACTGAGGTAATGAACTTAGGTAACATTCAGTACAAGACTGAGGTAATGAACTGAGGTACTGAACTGAGGTAACATTCAGTACTAGACTGAGGTAATGAACTTAGGTAACATTCAGTACTAGACTGAGGTAATGAACTGAGGTAATGAACTGAGGTAACATTCAGTACTAGACTGAGGTAACATTCAGTACAAGACTGAGGTAATGAACTGAGGTAACATTCAGTACTAGACTGAGGTAATGAACTGAGGTAACATTCAGTACAAGACTGAGGTAATGAACTGAGGTAATGAACTGAGGTAACATTCAGTACAAGACTGAGGTAATGAACTGAGGTAACATTCAGTACAAGACTGAGGTAACAAACTGAGGGCATTCATATCCTTGTCTGATGTGAATCGTTGATACTAGTTGGAACCCCAGGGATCAGTGAAACATCCTGCTGTCATACACAACTGCCACACACACACACACACACACAACACACACACACACACACACACACACACACACACACAAACACCACACACACACACACACACACACACACACACACACACACACACACACTCCCAACAACCAGTTCAACAAACACCAGCCAGCTCTCAGCCAGTCACTGAGGCGAGAAACTGGAGGAGTGGTGTGAAAGAGGTGACTACAGCAGGGAGAAATGTAGAGGAGGAGGGAGGGAGGGAGGGAGGGAGGGAGGAGGGAGGGAGGAGGGAGGAATAAGAGAAAGAGAGAGAGAGAGAGAGAGAGAGAGAGAGAGAGAGAGAGAGAGAGAGAGAGAGAGAGAGAGAGAGAGAGAGAGAGAGAGAAGTCAGGGTGCACAGAGCTTGTTATGAAGGCTGGTGTTTATGGTAAGGAGTGGTGGTTGGGGTTACTGAGGGTTAGAACAGTGGTGTCAGGCTACAGAGGCATGAGTCAAGACCTACTTACTGAGCTGAGTCAACAGAGGAGGGAGGCAGGGGAGAGGGGTGATGGAGGGAAGTCCCGCCAGTGGGGCAAGTTATCGCGCCAAACTCTCTCTCTCTCTCTGCCTGCTTCGAGGGACGTGACTCCCACAGTCCTCCTCTCTTCACATGTGAATTATTAACCGTGCCTCAGGTCTTGTGTTCACCGATAGCAGACTGCTGCCCCCTACACATATCCTCCCTCCGCTGGTAGTCAGGTACAGGTAGGCACATAGACTTGTAAACAGACACAGACAGACAGACAGACAGACAGACAGACAGACAGACAGACACAGACAGACAGACAGACAGGCAGGCAGGCAGGCAGGCAAACAGACAGACAGGCATACAGGCAAGCAGAGAGACAGGCAAGCAGGCAGAAAGGAAGACAGGCTGGCAGACATAAAGACAGGCTGGCAGACAGACATAACGACAAGCTGGCAGACAGACATAAAGACAGGCTGGCAGACAGACATAAAGACAGGCTGTTAGACAGACATAAAGACAGGCAGGGAGACGGGCAGGCAGGGAGAAAGACAGGCAGACAAGTTAGGCAGGCATAAAGAAAGGAAGACGGAAGCAGGAAGACATACAGGCAGGAAGACAGGCAGGCACACAGACGGGTGTGTTGTGTTCAACATTTACTGTCAGTAATCCCATTGTGCTAACCAGTAATCCCATTGTGCTAACCAGTAATCCCATTGTGCTAACCAGTAATCCCATTGTGCTAACCAGTAATCCCATTGTGCTAACCAGTAATCCCATTGTGCTAACCAGTAATCCCATTGTAATGTATATCAGACTGATGTCAAACTACAACACGATATCCTCACCATGCTGTATATCAGACTGATGTCAGATTACAACACGATATCCTCACCATGCTGTATATCAGACTGATGTCAGATTACAACTAGATATCCTCACCATGCTGTATATCAGACTGATGTCAGATTACAACTAGATATCCTACCATGCTGTATATCAGACTGATGTCAGACTACAACTAGATATCCTCACCATGTGTATATCAGACTGATGTCAGACTACAACTAGATATCCTCACCATGCTGTATATCAGACTGATGTCAGATTAAACTAGATATCCTCACCATGCTGTATATCAATGATGTCAGATTACAACTAGATATACTCACCATGCTGTATATCATACTGATGTCAGATTACAACTAGATATCCTCACATGCTGTATATATATGATGTCAGATTACAACTAGATATCCCACCATGCTGTATATCAGACTGATGTCAGATTACATAGATATCCTCACCATGCTGTATATCAGACTGATGTAGATTACAACTAGATATCCACCCATGCTTATATCAGACTGATGTCAGATTACAACTAGATATCCTCACCATGCTGTATATCAGACTGATGTCAGATTACAACTAGATATCCTCACCATGCTGTATATCAGACTGATGTCAGACTACAACTAGATAATCCTCACCATGCTGTATATCAGACTGATGTCAGATTACAACTAGATATCCTCACCATGCTGTATATCAGACTGATGTCAGATTACAACTAGATATCCTCACCATGCTGTATATCAGACTGATGTCAGATTACAACTAGATATCCTCACCATGCTGTATATCAGACTGATGTCAGATTACAACTAGATATCCTCACCATGCTGTATATCAGACTGATGTCAGATTACAACTAGATATCCTCACCATGCTGTATATCAGACTGATGTCAGACTACAACTAGATATCCTCACCATGCTGTATATCAGACTGATGTCAGATTACAACTAGATATCCTCACCATGCTGTATATCAGACTGATGTCAGATTACAACTAGATATCCTCACCATGCTGTATATCAGACTGATGTCAGATTACAACACGATATCCTCACCATGCTGTATATCATACTGATGTCAGATTACAACTAGATATCCTCACCATGCTGTATATCATACTGAGTCAGATTACAACTAGTATCCTCACCATGCTGTATATCAGACTGATGTCAGATTACAACACGATATCCTCACCATGCTGTATATCATACTGATGTCAGATTACAACTAGATATCCTCACCATGCTGTATATCATACTGATGTCAGATTACAACTAGATATCCTCACCATGCTGTATATCAGACTGATGTCAGATTACAACTAGATATCCTCACCATGCTGTATATCAGACTGATGTCAGATTACAACTAGATATCCTCACCATGCTGTATATCAGACTGATGTCAGATTACAACTAGATATCCTCACCATGCTGTATATCAGACTGATGTCAGATTACAACTAGATATCCTCACCATGCTGTATATCAGACTGATGTCAGACTACAACTAGATAATCCCACCATGCTGTATATCAGACTGATGTCAGATTACAACTAGATATCCTCACCATGCTGTATATCAGACTGATGTCAGATTACAACTAGATATCCTCACCATGCTGTATATCAGACTGATGTCAGATTACAACTAGATATCCTCACCATGCTGTATATCAAACTGATGACAGACTACATGTGAACAGCCCATTCAACTACCAGACCCTAATGTTCTGTAGTGAGGGGCTTCAGACAACAGGCCTATCGACAGGGAGACTATCAGAGAGAAACAGAGCTAGAATCATCCAACCAGACATCATCCAGCCAGACTTCATCCAACCAGACCTCATCCAACCAGACCTCATCCAGCCAGACCTCATCCAACTAGACTTCATCCAACCAGACCTCATCCAGCCAGACCTCATCCAACCAGACTTCATCCAACCAGACCTCATCCAACCAGACCTCATCCAACCAGACCTCATCCAACCAGACCTCATCCAGCCAGACCTCATCCAACTAGACCTCATCCAACTAGACCTCATCCAACCAGACCTCATCCAACCAGACCTCATCCAACCAGACCTCATCCAACCAGACCTCAGTCAACCAGACCTCATCCAACCAGACCTCATCCAACCAGACCTCATCCAGCCAGACCTCATCCAGCCAGACCTCATCCAGCCAGACCTCATCCAACCAGACCTCATCCGGCCAGACCTCATCCGGCCAGACCTCATCCGGCCAGACCTCATCCAACCAGACCTCATCCAACCAGACCTCATCCAACCAGACCTCATCCAGCCAGACCTCATCCAGCCAGACCTCATCCAGCCAGACCTCATCCAACCAGATCTCATCCGGCCAGATCGTATCCAACCAGACCTCATCCAACCAGACCTCTCGACAGAGAGAATATCAAGGAGAAACACAATGTGTGTTCCAAATACCACCCTATTCCATATATAGTGCACTACTTTTGACCAGGGCCTATAGGGTAAAAAGTAGTGCACTATATAGGGAATAGGGTGCCATTTGGGAAAACAGAAGGTCATTGCAGGATAAAAGAGTTTGAACAGTGACAGCAGTTGTGAAACACCTGGAACAAAACAGAGAGCTTTTCTCTCTAATGACCTGGTATTATCAGACTGATACTGAGTCAACTAATGCTCTGGTTCACCTGACGATGTGTTCTCCGCTCACACACACGGCTCTGGGATCTCAATCACATCTGACGCTCATTAAAACATTTAGGACGGTGAAGGAAAGGAAGTGGACGACGGAGAGAACTCTCATTTATCTCACCCCGGGTGACAGAAGGTTATGTCTGTCCTGATTAAACTAGACTTCACAAGACGTTATCCTCTTACAGACGATACGTTAAATACAACCTCTAGTACTGTGACATTAAAGTGAGAAGAGGTTGGCACCGTTTTCATTACACTTCAACGACTGGTCCTGTTCTAGAGTGTAACGTCCAGTGTGTTAACACAGAGGGGGAGAATGTTCTAGAGTATAACGTCCAGTGTGTTAACACAGAGGGTGAGAATGTTCTAGAATATAATGTCCAGTGTGTTAACACAGATGGTGAGAATGTTCTAGAATATAATGTCCAGTGTGTTAACACAGAGGGTGAGAATGTTCTAGAGTATAACGTCCAGTGTGTTAACACAGAGGGTGAGAATGTTCTAGAGTATAACGTCCAGTGTGTTAACACAGAGGGTGAGAATGTTCTAGAGTATAATGTCCAGTGTGTTAACACAGAGGGTGAGAATGTTCTAGAATATAATGTCCAGTGTGTTAACACAGAGGGTGAGAATGTTCTAGAGTATAACGTCCAGTGTGTTAACACAGAGGGTGAGAATGTTCTAGAATATAACGTCCAGTGTGTTAACACAGGGAGGAAGTTGGAAAGTAAGCAGCAACATGTAGATGACAAGTTAAAGATAGAGATGCAGCTGTTACAACATAGTCATTAAAACAGGATGAATCAAGAAGACAGATACAGAGGAGGTGAAGTTTTGCTCTCATCTCACTCACCTCGCTCTCCCCCTCCAGTCCCCCCTCCTTCCCTCTCTCTCCCCCTCCTTCTCTCACTCTCCCCCTCCTTCCCTCTCTCTCCCCCTCTCGCTCACCCTCAAACTCTCTCTCCACCTCCAGTCCCCCCTCCAGTCCCCTCTCCCTCCCCCCTCCAGGTTAGACAAACAGCTCTTGGGGGACAATGTATTTGTAATTAGTTAGTCATTACATTTCTCAGGCGCAGAGTGATCCGTGACATGTCCACATCACTCCGCCTCTGTGTGTGTGTTGTGTGTTTGTCTGAAGCTGAAAGGTTAAACCAGGCCAGCTATAACAGCAGTGTGACACCACTACTCTGGCTCAGCTATAACAGCAGTGTGACACCACTACTCTGACTCAGCTATAACAGCAGTGTGATACCACTACTCTGACTCAGCTATACAGCATGTGATACCACTACTCTGACTCAGCTATAAACAGCAGTGTGATACCACTACTCTGACTCAGCTATAACAGCAGTGTGATCCCACTACTCTGGCCAGCATAATACAGTCAGTGTGATACCACTACTCTGACTCAGCTATAACAGCAGTGTGACACCACTACTCTGACTCAGCTAAACAGCAGTGGGATACCACCTACTCTGACTCAGCTATAACAGCAGTGTGATACCCACTACTCTGGCTCAGCTATAACAGCAGTGTGATACCACTACTCTGACTCAGCTATAACAGCAGTGTGACACACACTACCTGACTCAGCTATAACAGCAGTGTGATACCACTACTCTGCTCAGCTATAACAGCAGTGGATACCACTACTCTGACTCAGCTATAACAGCAGTGTGACCCCACTCTCTGGCTCAGCTATACAGCGTGTGACACCACTACTCTGACTCAGCTATAACAGCAGTGTGAACCACTACTCTGGCTCAGCTATAACAGCAGTGTGACACCACTACTCTGTCTCAGCTATAACAGCAGTGTGACCCCACTACTTGCTCAGCTATAACAGCAGTGTGATACCACTACTCTGACTCAGCTATAACAGCAGTGTGACCCCACTACTCTGGCTCAGCTATAACAGCAGTGTGATACCACTACTCTGGCTCAGCTATAACAGCAGTGTGATACCACTACTCTGGCTCAGCTATAACAGCAGTGTGACACCACTACTCTGCTCAGCTATAACAGCAGTGTGATACCACTACTCTGACTCAGCTATAACAGCAGTGTGACACCACTACTCTGGCTCAGCTAAACAGCAGTGTGATACCACTACTGGCTCAGCTATAACAGCAGTGTGATACCACTACTCTGACTCAGCTATAACAGCAGTGTGATACCACTACTCTGGCTCAGCTATAACAGCAGTGTGATACCACTACTCTGGCTCAGCTATAACAGCAGTGTGATACCACTACTCTGACTCAGCTATAACAGCAGTGTGATACCACTACTCTGGCTCAGCTATAACAGCAGTGTGACACCACTACTCTGACTCAGCTATAAAGCAGCTGTGAGTACACTACTTGACTCAGCTATAACAGCAGTGTGTACCATACTCTGGCTCAGCTATAACAGCAGTGTGTACCCACTACTCTGCTCAGCTATAACAGCAGTGTGATACCACTATCTGGCTCAGCTATACAGCAGTGTGACCCCACTACTCTGACTCAGCTATAAACAGCAGTGTGATACCACTACTTGACTCAGCTATAACAGCAGTGTGACACCACTACTCTGACTCAGCTATAACAGCAGTGTGATACCACTACTCTGACTCAGCTATAACAGCAGTGTGATACCACTACTCTGGCTCAGCTATAACAGCAGTGTGATACCACTACTCTGACTCAGCTATAACAGCAGTGTGACACCACTACTCTGACTCAGCTATAACAGCAGTGTGATACCACTACTCTGGCTCAGCTATAACAGCAGTGTGATACCACTACTCTGGCTCAGCTATAACAGCAGTGTGATACCACTACTCTGACTCAGCTATAACAGCAGTGTGACACCACTACTCTGACTCAGCTATAACAGCAGTGTGACCCACTACTCTGGACTCAGCTATAACAGCATGTGTGACCCACTACTCTGACTCAGCTATAAACAGCAGTGTGAACCACTACTCTCGCTCAGCATAACAGCAGTGTGATACCACTACTCTGCTCAGCTATAACAACGGCTAGTGTGACCACTACTCTGACTCAGCTATAACAGCAGTGTGACACCACTACTCTGGCTCAGCTATAACAGCGTGTGACCCCACTAACTCGGCTCAGCTATAACAAGAGTGTGATACCACTACTCTGACTCAGCTATAACAGCAGTGTGACCACTACTCTGGCTCAGCTTAACAGCAGTGTGACACCAACTACTCTGGCTCAGCTATAACAGCAGGGTGACCCCACTACTCCTGACTAGCTATAACAGCAGTGTGATACCACTAACTCTGGACTCAGCTATAACAGCAGTGTGAACCACTACTCTGCTCAGCTATAACAGCAGTGTGACACCACTACTCTGGCTCAGCTATAACACAGGGTGGACCCCACTACTCTGGCTCAGCTATAACAGCAGTGTGATACCACTACTCTGACTCAGCTTATAACGCAGTGTGACACCACTACTCTGACTCAGCTATAACAGCAGTGTGATACCACTACTCTGGCTCAGCTATAACAGCAGTGTGTAACCCATACTCTGGCTCAGCTATAACAGCAGTGTGAACACTACTCTGGCTCAGCTATAACAGCAGGTGACACTACTCTGACTCAGCTATAACAGCAGTGGTGACAACCACTACTCTGGCTCAGCTATACAGCAGTGTGACCCACTACTTGGCTCAGTATAACAGCAGTGGAACACTACTCTGACTTAGCTTAACAGCAGTGTGATACCACTACTCTGGCTCAGCTATAACAGCAGTGTGTGACACCACTACTCTGGCTCAGCTATAACAGCAGTGTGACACCACTACTCTGCTCAGCTATAACAGCAGTGTGTACCACTACTCTGGCTCAGCTATAACAGCAGTTGTGACACCACTACTCTGGCTCAGCTATAACAGCAGTGTGATACCAATACTCTGACTCAGCTATACAGCAGTGTGATACCACCTAACTCTGGCTCAGCTATAACAGCAGTGTGACACCACTACTCTGGCTCAGCTATAACAGCAGTGTGACACCACTACTCTGGCTCAGCTATAACAGCAGTGTGACACCACTACTCTGGCTCAGCTATAACAGCAGTGTGACACCACTACTCTGGCTCAGCTATAACAGCAGTGTGATACCACTACTCTGGCTCAGCTATAACAGCAGTGTGATACCACTACTCTGGCTCAGCTATAACAGCAGTGTGACCCCACTACTCTGGCTCAGCTATAACAGCAGTGTGATACCACTACTCTGACTCAGCTATAACAGCAGTGTGATACCACTACTCTGGCTCAGCTATAACAGCAGTGTGACACCACTACTCTGGCTCAGCTATAACAGCAGTGTGATACCACTACTCTGACTCAGCTATAACAGCAGTGTGACACACTACTCTGGCTCAGCTATAACAGCAGTGTGACCCACTACTCTGCTCAGCTATAACAGCAGTGTGACACCACTACTCTGGCTCAGCTATAACAGCAGTGTGAAACCACTACTCTGACTCAGCTATAACAGCAGTGTGACACCACTACTCTGGCTCAGCTATAACAGCAGTGTGATACCACTACTCTGGCTCAGCTATAACAGCAGTGTGACACCACTACTCTGACTCAGCTATAACAGCAGTGTGACACCACTACTCTGACTCAGCTATAACAGCAGTGTGATACCACTACTCTGGCTCAGCTATAACAGCAGTGTGATACCACTACTCTGGCTCAGCTATAACAGCAGTGTGACACCACTACTCTGGTCAGCTATAACAGCAGTGTGATCCACTACTCTGCTCAGCTATCAGCAGGTGACACCACTACTCTGCTCAGCTATAACAGCAGTGTGATACCACTACTCTGGCTCAGCTATAACAGCAGTGTGACACCACTACTCTGGCTCAGCTATAACAGCAGTGTGATACCACTACTCTGGCTCAGCTATAACAGCAGTGTGACCCCACTACTCTGGCTCAGCTATAACAGCAGTGTGACCCCACTACTCTGACTCAGCTATAACAGCAGTGTGACACCACTACTCTGGCTCAGCTATAACAGCAGTGTGACCACTACTCTGGCTCAGCATAACAGCAGTGTGACCACTACTCTGGCTCAGCTATAACAGCAGTGGACACCATACTCTGACTCAGCATAACAGCAGTGTGACCCCACCACTCTGGCTCAGCTATAACAGCAGTGTGACACCACTACTCTGCCAGCTATAACAGCAGTGTGAACCCCACATCTGGCTCAGCTATACAGCAGTGTGACCCCACTACTCTGGCTCAGCTATAACAGCAGTGTGTACCCAACTACTCTGCTCAGCTATAACAGCAGTGTGACCCACTACTCGGCTCAGCATAAACAGCAGTGTGTGACACCACACTATTGGCTCAGCTATAACAGCAGTGTGACCCCACTACTCGGCTCAGCTATAACAGCAGTGTGACCCACTACTCTGGCTCAGCTATAACAGCAGTGTGACCCCACTACTCTGCTCAGCTATAACAGCAGTGTGACACCACTACTCTGGCTCAGCTATAACGCAGTGTGACCCCACTACTCTGGCTCAGCTATAACAGCAGTGTGAACCACTACTCTGCTCAGCTATAACAGCAGATGCTGAACCCCACTACTCTGGCTCAGCTATAACAGCAGTGTGATACACACTACTCTGGCTCAGCTAAACAGCAGGTTGATACCACTAATCTGGCTCAGCTATAACAGCAGTGTGACACCACTACTCTGGCTCAGCTATAACAGCAGTGTGATACCACTACTCTGGCTCAGCTATAACAGCAGTGTGATACCATACTCTGCTCAGCATAAACAGCAGTGTGACACCTACTCTGGCTCAGCTATAACAGCAGTGTGATACCACTACTCTGGCTACATGCTATAACAGCAGTGTGATCACCACTACTCTGGCTCAGCTATAACCGCAGTGTGATACCACTACTCTGGCTCAGCTATAACAGCAGTGTGGACCACTACTCTGGCTCAGCTATAACAGCAGTGTGATACCACTACTCTGGCTCAGCTATAACAGCAGTGTGACACACTACTCTGTCAGCTATAACAGCAGTGTGATACCAATACTCTGACTCAGCTATAAAAAGCAGTGTGACACCATCTACTCTGACTCAGCTATAACAGCAGTGTATAACACTACTATGACTCAGCTATAACAGCAGTGTGATACCACTACTCTGGCTCAGCTATAACAGCAGTGTGATACCACTACTCTGGCTCAGCTATAACAGCAGGGTGACCCACTACTCTGACTCACAGCTTAAACAGCAGTGTGATACACTACTCTGACTCAGCTATAACAGCAGTGTGACACCACTACTCTGGACTCAGCTATAACAGCAGTGTGACACCACTACTCTGGCTCAGCTATACAGCAGTGTGATACCACTACTCTGGCTCAGCTATAACAGCAGTGTGACACATACTCTGGCTCAGCTATAACAGCAGTGTGACACCATACTCTGCTCAGCTATAACAGCAGTGTGACCCACTACTCTGGCTCAGCTATAACAGCAGTGTGAACCACTACTCTGACTCAGCTATAACAGCAGTGTGAAACCACTACTCTGCTCAGCTATAAAAGCAGTGTGACACCACTACTCTGGCTCAGCTATAACACAGTGTGATACCACTACTCTGACTCAGCTATAACAGCAGTGTGACCCCCACACTCTGGCTCAGCTATAACAGCAGTGTGACACCACTACTCGACTCAGCTATAACAGCAGTGTGACACCACTACTCGACTAGCTATAACAGCAGTGTGACCCCACTACTCTGACTCAGCTATAACAGCAGTGTGATACCTACTACTTGACTCAGCTATAACAGCAGTGTGACACCATACTCGGACTCAGCTATAACAGCAGTGTGACACCACTACTCTGACTAGCTATAACAGCAGTGTGATACCACTACTCTGACTCAGCTATAACAGCAGTGTGACCCACTACTCTGGCTCAGCTATACAGCAGTGTGATACCCACTACTCTGGACTCAGCTATAACAGCAGTGTGATACACTACTCTGACTCAGCTATAACAGGTGTGATACTACTACTTCTGGCTCAGCTATAACAGCAGTGTGATACCACTACTCTGACTCAGCTATAACAGCAGTGTGATACCACTACTCTGACTCAGCTATAACAGCAGTGTGACACCACTACTCTGGCTCAGCTATAACAGCAGTGTGACCCCACTACTCTGGCTCAGCTATAACAGCAGTGTGATACCACTACTCTGACTCAGCTATAACAGCAGTGTGACACCACTACTCTGGCTCAGCTATAACAGCAGTGTGATACCACTACTCTGACTCAGCTATAACAGCAGTGTGATACTACTACTCTGGCTCAGCTATAACAGCAGTGTGATACTACTACTCTGGCTCAGCTATAACAGCAGTGTGATACCACTACTCTGGCTCAGCTATAACAGCAGTGTGACCCCACTACTCTGACTCAGCTATAACAGCAGTGTGACACCACTACTCTGGCTCAGCTATAACAGCAGTGACCCCACTACTCTGGCTCAGCTATAACAGCAGTGTGATACTACTACTCTGACTCAGCTATAACAGCAGTGTGACCCCACTACTCTGGCTCAGCTATAACAGCAGTGTGATACCACTACTCTGGCTCAGCTATAACAGCAGTGACCCCACTACTCTGGCTCAGCTAACAGCAGTGTGTACCACACTTGACTCAGCTATAAAGCAGTGTGATACCACTACTCTGACTCAGCTATAACAGCAGTGTGATACCACTACTCTGGCTCAGCTATAACACAGCATGTGACCCACTACTATGGCTCAGCTATAACAGCAGTGTGACCACTACTCTGGCTCAGCTATAACAGCAGTGGACTACCACTACTCTGACTCAGTATAACAGCAGTGTGATACCACTACTCTGGCTCAGCTATAACAGCAGTGTGACCACTACTCTGGCTCAGCTATAACAGCAGTGTGACACCACTACTCTGGCTCAGCTATAACAGCAGTGTGACCCCACTACTCTGACTCAGCTATAACAGCAGTGTGACACCACTACTCTGGCTCAGCTATAACAGCAGTGTGACACCACTACTCTGACTCAGCTATAACAGCAGTGTGATACCACTACTCTGGCTCAGCTATAACAGCAGTGTGACCCCACTACTCTGGCTCAGCTATAACAGCAGTGTGACACCACTACTCTGACTCAGCTATAACAGCAGTGTGACACCACTACTCTGACTCAGCTATAACAGCAGTGTGATACCACTACTCTGACTCAGCTATAACAGCAGTGTGACCAACTCTGGCTCAGCTAAACAGCAGTGTGACACATACTGACTCAGCTATAACAGCAGTGTGATACCACTAATCTGCCAGCTATACAGCAGTGTGCCCCACTACTGGCTCAGCTATAACAGCAGTGTGGACACCACTACTCTGGCTCAGCTATAACAGCAGTGTGACACCACTCTCTGGCTCAGCTATACAGCAGTGTGACCCCACTACTCTGACTCAGCTATAACAGCAGTGTGACACCACTACTCTGGCTCAGCTATAACAGCAGTGTGACACCACTACTCTGGCTCAGCTATAACAGCAGTGTGATACCACTACTCGGCTCAGCTATAACAGCATGACCCATACTCTGGCTCAGCTAACGCAGTGTGATACCACTACTCTGACTCAGCTATAACAGCAGTGTGACACCACTATATCTGGCCAGCTATAACAGCAGTGTGACCCCACTACTCTGGCTCAGCTATAACAGCAGTGTGACACCACTACTCTGGCTCAGCTATAACAGCAGTGTGATACCACTACTCTGACTCAGCTATAACAGCAGTGTGACACCACTACTCTGACTCAGCTATAACAGCAGTGTGATACCACTACTCTGGCTCAGCTATAACAGCAGTGTGATACCACTACTCTGGCTCAGCTATAACAGCAGTGTGACCCCACTACTCTGACTCAGCTATAACAGCAGTGTGACCCCACTACTCTGGCTCAGCTATAACAGCAGTGTGATACCACTACTCTGACTCAGCTATAACAGCAGTGTGATACCACTACTCTGCTCAGCTATAACAGCAGTGTGATACCACTACTCGGCTCAGCTATAAACAGCAGTGTGAACACCACTACTCTGACTCAGCTATAACAGCAGTGTGACCCCACTACTCTGGCTCAGCTATAACAGCAGTGTGACACCACTACTCTGACTCAGCTATAACAGCAGTGTGACCCCACTACTCTGGCTCAGCTATAACAGCAGTGTGACACCACTACTCTGACTCAGCTATAACAGCAGTGTGACCCCACTACTCTGACTCAGCTATAACAGCAGTGTGACCCCACTACTCTGGCTCAGCTATAACAGCAGTGTGATACCATACTCTGGCTCAGCTATAACAAGCGTGTGACCCACTACTCTGACTCAGCTATAACAGCAGTGTGATACCACTAATCTGGCCAGCTATAACAGCAGTGTGACACCATACCTGCTAGCTATAACAGCAGTGTGACCCCACTACTCTGGCTCAGCTATAACAGCAGTGTGACCCCACTACTCTGGCTCAGCTATAACAGCAGTGTGATACCACTACTCTGGCTCAGCTATAACAGCAGTGTGACCCCACTACTCTGGCTCAGCTATAACAGCAGTGTGATACCACTACTCTGGCCACTCAGCTATAACAGCAGTGTGACACCACTACTCTGACTCAGCTATAACAGCAGTGTGTACCACTACTCTGGCTCAGCTATACAGCAGTGTGATACCACTACTCTGGCTCAGCTATAACAGCAGTGTGACCCCACTACTCTGACTCAGCTATAACAGCAGTGTGATACCACTACTCTGGCTCAGCTATAACAGCAGTGTGACACCACTACTCTGGCTCAGCTATAACAGCAGTGTGACACCACTACTCTGGCTCAGCTATAACAGCAGTGTGACACCACTACTCTGACTCAGCTATAACAGCAGTGTGACACCACTACTCTGGCTCAGCTATAACAGCAGTGTGATACACTAACTGACTCAGTATAACAGCATGATACTCCTGGCTCAGCTATAACAGTAGATGTGATACACTACTCTGGCTCAGCTATAACAGTCAGTGTGACACCACTACTCTGACTCAGCTATAACAGCAGTGTGAACCCTACTCTGACTCAGCTAAACAGCAGTGTGATACCACTACTCTGGCTCAGCTATAACAGCAGTGTGACCCACTACTCTGGCTCAGCTATAACAGCAGTGTGAACCACTACTCTGACTCAGCTATAACAGCAGTGTGATACCACTACTCGACTAGCTATAACAGCAGTGTGATACCACTACTCTGACTCAGCTATAACAGCAGTGTGATACTACTCTGACTCAGCTATAACAGCAGGTGAACCACTACTCTGACTCAGCTATAACAGCAGTGTGACACCACTACTCTGACTCAGCTATAACAGCAGTGTGATACACACTCGGATCAGCTATACAGCAGTGTGATACACTACTCTGATCAGCTATAAACAGCAGTGTGATACCACTACTCTGACTCAGCTATAACAGCAGTGTGGAAACCACTACTCTGACTCAGCTATAACAGCAGTGTGATACCACTACTCTGACTCAGCTATAACAGCAGTGTGATACCACTACTCTGACTCAGCTATAACAGCAGTGTGATACCACTACTCTGACTCAGCTATAACAGCAGTGTGATACCACTACTCTGGCTCAGCTATAACAGCAGTGTGATACCACTACTCTGACTCAGCTATAAAGCAGTGTGATAACACTACTCTGGCTCAGCTATAACAGCAGTGTGATACACACTACTGACTCGCTATAACAGAGTGATACCACTACTCTGACTAGCTATAACAGCAGTGTGATACCACTACTCTGACTCAGCTATAACAGCAGTGTGATACCACTACTCTGACTCAGCTATAACAGCAGTGTGATACCCATACTCTGACTCAGCTATAACAGCAGTGTGACACCAACTACTCTGACTCAGCTATAACAGCCGTGTGACCCCACTACTCTGGCTCAGCTATAACAGCAGTTGTGACACCACTACTCTGACTCAGCTATAACAGCAGTGTGACACCACTACTCTGACCAGCATAACAGCAGTGGAACCCACTACTCTGGCTCAGCTATAACAGCAAGGTGTACACCAACATCTGGCTCAGCTATAAACAGCAGTGTGACACCACTACTCTGGCTCAGCTATAACAGCAGTGTGACACCACTACTCTGGCTCAGCTATAACAGCAGTGTGACACCACTACTCTGACTCAGCTATAACAGCAGTGTGATACCACTACTCTGACTCAGCTATAACAGCAGTGTGACACCACTACTCTGACTCAGCTATAACAGCAGTGTGACACCACTACTCTGACTCAGCTATAACAGCAGTGTGATACCACTACTCTGACTCAGCTATAACAGCAGTGTGAAACCACTACTCTGGCTCAGCTATAACAGCAGTGTGACCCCACTATCTACTTATCTAAAACACTGCGGCTCCGCTCCACCCTGAGTCACTGTTCCCTGGCGTCTGCCAGACTATCTGGGCATCGCTTGAAAGGAACACCGACCTCCTTTCCTCCCTCCTCTCCTCCCTCCTCCAGCACGGCAGCATAATGAATGGGAGACAGATCTCTAGATACCGTCCCCATGTCCTCTCTATCTGAACCCGTTATGTCACATTTACCAGCGGACGGGCCTGGACCTGATACACTCTTAGAGTCAACATTCAGGTTATACTGACAACAACACTAATGAAACACTATTGAATTGTAGACTACGTCCATGGAGACACATCAACACTATTGAATTGTAGACTACGGCCATGGAGACACATCAACACTATTGAATTGTAGACTACGGCCATGGAGACACATCAACACTATTGAATTGTAGACTACGGCCATGGAGGCACTATTGAATTGTAGACTACATCCATGGAGACACTATTGAATTGTAGACTACGGCCATGGAGACACTATTGAATTGTAGACTACGTCCATGGAGACACTATTGAATTGTAGACTACGGCCATGGAGGCACTATTGAATTGTAGACTACATCCATGGAGACACTATTGAATTGTAGACTACGGCCATGGAGACACTATTGAATTGTAGACTACGGCCATGGAGACACTATTGAATTGTAGACTACGGCCATGGAGACACTATTGAATTGTAGACTACGGCCATGGAGACACTATTGAATTGTAGACTACGGCCATGGAGACACTATTGAATTGTAGACTACGGCCATGGGGACACTATTGAATTGTAGACTACGGCCATGGAAACACTATTGAATTGTAGACTACGACCATGGAGACACTATTGAATTGTAGACTACGGCCATGGAGACACTACTGAATTGTAGACTACGGCCATGGATACACTATTGAATTGTAGACTACGTCCATGGGGATTCATCACAAAGCTGATATCTATGCCTTTATCACGGTGTTATTGGGTAAATCAGTTAGTTTATTACAACCACTTGACCATCTGGGTTTAAAACAGGAAAAACAAACTGCTTCAAATGCTCTACTTTTTACTAGGCAGTGACATGACGTGTTAATACAGTCAGCCCGCCCATACAGTTCATCTGTTTAACCACACTAGAAGAAACACTTCTACCAGCAAGACTTTAACACAGATAGAGTTAATGTACAGTAATGCAGTATCTACCACTAGCCTCAAGCCCTAACACCTAAGTCCCTAGCCTTCCTAGCCACTAAGATCTAGCCTACCATAGCCCCTTCCCCTAGCCCCTTCCCCTAGACACTAAGTACTACCATAGCCCCTTCCCCCATAGCCACATAGTACTTACCATAAGTCCCTACCCCTAGATTCCCCTGCCTCCTAACACTAGTACTAGCCCCCCACCTAATTTACCATAGTAACACTAGCCTACGCCCTTCCCTGACTTACTACATAGCCCCTTCCCCTAGACACTAAGTACTACCATAGCCCCTTCCCCTAGACACTAAGTACTACCATAGTCCCTACCCCTAGCCCCTTCCCCTAGCCCCTTCCCCTAGACACATAAGTATACCTAGCCCATTCCCTAGAAAATAAGTGACGACCATACGCACCTTCCCTATGACACTAAGTACTACACATAGCCCTCCCTAGACCACTAAGTACTACCATAGCACCTTCCCCTAGACACTAAGTACTACCATAGCCCCTTCCCCTAGACACTAAGTACTACCATAGCACCTTCCCCTAGACACTAAGTACTACCATAGTCCCTACCCCTAGACCTCCCTGAGCCCCTCTCCCTTAGACACTAAGTACTACATACGCCCTTCCCCAGACCACTAAGTAACTACGTAGCCCCTTCCTCCATAGACACTAAGTACTACATAGCCCTTCCCTGAAGCCCCTGTCCTAGACACTAAGTACTACCATAGCCCCTTCCCCTAGACACTAAGTACCTGGCCCATCCATCAGGTGCAGTGGAAAGAGGACTAGACTCCATCTCTCTCAGGGTTCAGACCATCTGACAGATGTAGAATAGAGGAGTGAGGATCTAGTTACCAGATGTCCATCTGTCCTGAACACAGCTCCAGCAGCACCAGGCCTCTGGTCTCCCTCAGGGAGGGACTAGACCTCTGCGCCCCAGTATAGAGCAGCCTGTCAGGGGTGGAGAACAGGCATCCCCCTGGGACCCTGGAGCAAGCTGCCCTTAGTGGCATAGCACCGTTTCCCTGACAAAATAGGATTTTCTCCACTTTCAAGAATCCCTGAGATGATTTCCTGGTAGTCTACACATTTTGTCATGAGGCTGAGAGAAAATGTTTGCCGTTTTAAAGATAATTTCCTGTCGTTGAAATTTCCTGTAATAGAGGAGACCTCATTCATCTGTTACTCTTCATGGTCTGTTCTCCCTTCTAGCTTCCTTCAGTCTCTCTCTCTCTTTCAGTCTCTCTCTCTCTCTTTCAGTCTCTCTCTCTCGTTCAGTCTCTCTCTCTCTCTTTCAGTCTCTCTCTTCTCTTTTTCTCTCTCTCTCTTGGTCTCTCTCTTCTCTTCATCTCTCTCTCGGTCTCTCTCTTTCTCTTTCTCTCTCCTCTTGCTCTCTTTCTCTCTCTGTCGTCTCTCTCTCTCTCTTCTGTCTCTTTCTCTTTTAGTCTCTTCCTCTCTCACTTCATATCACCCCTCTCTCCTCTTTACATCTCCTCTGTCCCCTCCTTCTGCAGCTCTCTCTCTTTCTCTCTTGTCTCTCGCCTCTTCCCCCCCCTTTTGGCCCCCTCTCCTCTCTCTCCTTTCTCTCTTCTACCTCTCTTTTACTCTCCTCCCTGGCGTCTCTCTCTTTCTCTTTCAGTCTCTCTCTTTCTCTTTTAGTCTCTCTCTTTCTATTTTAGTCTCTCTCTTTCTCTTTTAGTCTCTCTCTTTCTCTTTTAGTCTCTCTCTCTCTTGCAGTCTCTCTCTCTCTCTTTTAGTCTCTCTCTTTCTCTTTTAGTCTCTCTCTCTCTTGCAGTCTCTTCTTTCTCTTTTTAGTCTCTCTCTTTCTCTTTTAGTCTCTCTCTCTCTTGCAGTCTCTCTCTCTCTCTCTTTTAGTCTCTCTCTTTCTCTTTTAGTCTCTCTCTCTCTTGCAGTCTCTCTCTCTCTTTAGTCCTCTCTCTCTTGCTCTCTCTCTCTCTCTTTAGTCTCTCTCTGTGTCTCTACAGTCTCATCTTTCTCTCTTGTGCATCTCTCTTTTTCTCTCATCTCCTTCATCTGTCTCTCTCTTCTTATCTCTCTCTCTCTTGCAGTCTCTTCTTAATCTGCAGTCTCTCATCTCCTTCTTTTGTCTCTCTAGTCTCTCTCTTGCTTCTCTCTCTCTCATTTCTCTCTTCTTCTTCGTCTTCTCTCTTCTCTTTCAGTCTCTCTCTTCAGTCTCTCTCTCGTCTCTCTA
>NC_052311.1:72887902-72933334 GCF_016432855.1 Salvelinus namaycush
TTTTATTAGAAATCAGGGTATAAAACGACAGACAAATAAGACTACGAAAAAGAGATACGATAAGATAGCGAGAAAACGCAAGCGCAAACTGTCAAGAGAGAGGATAAGCATCCAGAAAGCAAACGACGAGCCAATGTAAGATAAACCCGATATAGTGCCAAGACATATATGGAAATTCTCCTAAATCAAACACACTAAAGGCATACACACACTTACTTCTTATCGATAGCACCATCGGTGACTATAAGTAGTACACTTTTACAAAGTGAATAACAGTTTAAAAATGGGCTCAGTTAAATGTTAAGAATTCCACATGGGCAAGACCTGACAAACTAAGATTGGCCAGTAAATCCCTTAGTAAATCTCTTGTAAATATCTTAGTAAATCCCTTAGTAAATCTCTTGTAAATATCTTAGTAAATCTCTTAGTAAATATCTTAGTAAATATCTTAGTAAATCCCTTTGTAAATAGGCTAACTTGATAAATACATACAACACAATAATAATTTATTGACCAGTCTTGCAGATCAAATGGAAGTAGTTCCCACTCAGGTCTCTATCTCCTACATGTCAAACACTAACGCATCTCATGGCAGATCACTTCCCACTCAGGTCTCTATCTCCTACATGTCAAACACTAACTCATCTCATGGCAGATCACTTCCCACTCAGGTCTCTATCTCCTACATGTCAAACACTAACTCATCTCATGGCAGATCACTTCCCACTCAGGTCTCTATCTCCTACATGTCAAACACTAACACATCTCATGGCAGATCACTTCCCACTCAGGTCTTACTCTACTGTCAAACACTAACGCATCTCATGGCAGATCACTTCCCACTCAGGTCTCTATCTCCTACATGTCAAACACTAACTCATCTCATGGCAGATCACTTCCCACTCAGGTCTCTATCTCCTACATGTCAAACACTAACTCATCTCATGTCAGATCACTTCCCACTCAGGTCTCTATCTCCTACATGTCAAACACTAACACATATCATGGCAGATCACTTCCCACTCAGGTCTCTATCTCCTACATGTCAAACACTAACACATCATACTGACCTTCATCATTAAACAGAGCAGACAGTACAGTACTAAAGGTCAGAGGTTAACCTACTGACCTTCATCATCAAACAGAGTAGACAGTACAGTACTAAAGGTCAGAGGTTAACCTACTGACCTTACAGTGTCTTCCAGGGGCTGAGAAGTCTGCATAATGATCTGATGGAGGATTATGGGATATATCACGGAGGAGTACAGCTGAATACTAAACAACATGACAGTAAGGTTGTATTCAGGTGAGTAGCTCACTAACGAGGTCTCTCTCTCTCTGTTTCACTCTCAGAGGACCTCAGACTGCATCAATATTCCTGTCTCTCTCTCCCTCCATTCTCCCCATACAGACAGCTTCTGTTCAAATCAGAAACACTGACTCATTATCAATGAAATCCTTCACCGTCAAATTCCCGCAGGCTGAACACTGAACCTGAGACGGAGAGGCTGGAACCAAAACATCAATAATCATCAGAGAAGTAGCAGCATATATAATAGTCAACCCAAAACATCAGAGAAGTAGCAGCATATATAATAGTCAACCCAAACCAAACCATCAGAGAAGTAGCAGCATATATAATAGTCAACCCAAAACATCAGAGAAGTAGCAGCATATATAATAGTCAACCCAAAACATCAGAGAAGTAGCAGCATATATAATAGTCAACCCAAACCAAAACATCAGAGAAGTAGCAGCATATATAATAGTCAACCCAAACCAAAACATCAGAGAAGTAGCAGCATATATAATAGTCAACCCAAACCAAAACATCAGAGAAGTAGCAGCATATATAATAGTCAACCCAAACCAAAACATCAGAGAAGTAGCAGCATATATAATAGTCAACCCAAACCAAAACATCAGAGAAGTAGCAGCATATATAATAGTCAACCCAAACTCAACACAGGACACATACAGGATGTTTTTTATTTAAATAATAACGACTTTCCACAAGAACCTTGGGTCTACAACACCAACCTTGGGTCTACAACAAGAACCTTGGGTCTACAACAAGAACCTTGGGTCTACAACAAGAACCTTGGGTCTACAACACCAACCTTGGGTCTACAACAAGAACCTTGGGTCTAAAACAAGAACTTGGGTCTACAACAGGAACCTTGGGTCTACAACAAGAACCTTGGGGTCTACAACAAGAACATTGGGTCTACACACAACTTCAACAGAACCTTGGGTCTACAACAAGAAAACTTGGGTCTACAACACCACCTTGGGTCTACAACAAGAAACATTGGGTCTACAACAAGAACCTTGTGTCAACAACAAGAACCTGGGTCTACAACAAGAACCTTGGGTCTACAACAAGAACCTTGGGTCTCCAACAGAACCTGGGTCTACAACAAGAACAATGGGTCTACAACACCAACCTTGGGTCTACAACAAGAACCTGGTCTACAACACCAACCTTGGGTTCTACAACAAGAACCTTGGGTCTACAACACACCAACCTTGGGTCTACAACAAGAACCTTGGGTCTACAACAATACATTGGCCTACAACAAGAACCTTGGGTCTACAACAAGAACCTTGGGTCTACAACAAGAACCTGGGTCTACAACACAACCTTGGGTCTACAACAAGAACCTTGGGTCTACAACCCAACCTGGGTCTACAACACGAACATGGGTCTACAACAATAACCTTGGGTTACAACAAGAACCTTGGGTCTACAACACCAACCTTGGGTTTACAACAAGAACCTTGGGTTACAACAAGAAACCTTGGGTCTACAACAAGAACCTTGGGTCTACAACACCAACCTTGGGTCTACAACAATAACATTGGGCTACAACACCAACCTGGGTCTACAACAAGAACTTGGGTCTACAACAAGAAACTTGGGTCTACAACAGAAACCTTGGGTCTACAACACCAACCTTGGGTCAACAACAAGAACCTTGGGTCTACAACCAGAACCTTGGGTCTACAACACCAACCTTGGGTCTACAACAAGAACCTTGGGTCAACAACAAGAACCTTGGGTCAACAAACAAGAACCTTGGGTCAACAACAGAACCTTGGGTCTACAACAAGAACCTTGGGTCTACAACAAGAACCTTGGGTCTACAACACCAACCTTGGGTCTACAACAAGAACCTTGGGTCTACAACACCAACCTTGGGTCTACAACAAGAACCTTGGGTCTACAACACCAACCTTGGGTCTACAACACCAACCTTGGGTCTACAACAAGAACCTTGGGTCTACAACAAGAACAATGGGTCTACAACAAGAACCTTGGGTCTACAACAAGAACCTTGGGTCTAAACAATAACCTTGGGTCTACAACATGAACATGGGTTACAACAAGAACCTTGGGTCTACAACAAGAACCTTGGGTCACAACAAGAACCTTGGGTCTACAACAAGAACTTGGGTCACAACAAGAACCTTGGTCTACAACAAGAACCTTGGGTCTACAAAAGAACCTTGGGTCTACAACAAGAACCTTAGGTCTACAACACCAACCTTGGGTCATACAACAGAACTTGGGTCTACAACAAGAACCTTGGTTAAACACCAACCTGGGTCTACACAGAAAACCTTGGGTCTACAACAAGAACCTTGGGTCTACAACCAAGAACCTTGGGTACAACAAGAACCTGGGTCTACAACACCAACCTTGGGTCTACAACAAGAACCTTGGGTCTACAACAATAACACTTGGGTCTACAACATGAAACACTTGGGTCTACAACAATAACCTTGGGCTACAACAATAACCTTGGGTCTACAACAAGAACCTTGGGTCTACAACACACAACCCTGGGTCTACAACAAGACCTTGGGTCTAAACAAGAACCTTGGGTCTAAACAAGCAACTTGGGTCAACAAACAAGAACCTTGGGTCCAACACCAACCTTGGGTCTACAACAAGAACCTTGGTCTACAACAAGAACCTTCGGGTCTCTACAACAAGAACCTTGGGTCTACAACACCAACCCTGGGTCTACAACAAGAAACCTTGGGTCTACAATCACCAAGAACCTTGGGCCTACAACAAGAACCTTGGGTCTACAACACCAACCTTGGGTCTACAACAATAACCTGGGTCTACAACACCAACCCTGGGTCTACAAACAAGAACCTTGGTATACAACAAGAAACCTGGGTCTACAACAAGAACCTTGGGTCTACAACAAGAACCTTGGGTCAAAACAAGAACCTTGGGTCTACAACAAGAACCTTGGGTCTACAACAAGAAACCTTGGGGCTACAACACCAACCTGGGTCAACAACAAGAACCTTGGGTCTCAACAAGAACTTGGGTCTACAACACCAACCTTGGGTCTAAACAAGAACTTGGTCTACAAACAAGAACCTTGGGTCAACAACAAGAAACCTTGGGTCAACAACAAGAACCTTGGGTCAAACAACAAGAACCTTGGGTCAACAACAAGAACCTTGGGTCTACAACAAGAACCTTGGGTCTACAACAAGAACCTTGGGTCTACAAACACCAACCTTGGGTCTACAACAAAAACATTGGGTCTACAACACCAACCTCTCACCACCTGGGTCTACAACAAGAACCTTGGGTCTACAACAAGAACCTTGGGTCTACAACAAGAACCTTGGGTCAACAACAAGAACCTTGGGTCTACAATACCAACCTTGGGTCAACAACAAGAACCTTGGGTCTACAACAAGAACCTTGGGTCTACAACACCAACCTTGGGTCTACAACAAGAACCTTGGGTCTACAACAAGAACCTTGGGTCAACAACAAGAACCTTGGGTCTACAACACCAACTTGGGTCAACAACAAGAACCTTGGGTCTACAACACCAACCTTGGGTCTACAACAAGAACCTTGGGTCTACAACAAGAACCTTGGGTCAACAACAAGAACCTTGGGTCTACAACACCAACCTTGGGTCTACAACAAGAACCTTGGGTCTACAACAAGAACCTTGGGTCTACAACAAGAACCTTGGGTCTACAACACCAACCTTGGGTCTACAACAATAACATTGGGTCTACAACACCAACCCTGGGTCTACAACAAGAACCTTGGGTCTACAACAAGAACCTTGGGTCTACAACAAGAACCTTGGGTCTACAACAAGAACCTTGGGTCAACAACAAGAACCTTGGGTCTACAACAAGAACCTTGGGTCTACAACAAGAACCTTGGGTCTACAACACCAACCTTGGGTCAACAACAAGAACCTTGGGTCTACAACAAGAACCTTGGGTCTACAACACCAACCTTGGGTCTACAACAAGAACCTTGGGTCTACAACAAGAACCTTGGGTCAACAACAAGAACCTTGGGTCAACAACAAGAACCTTGGGTCAACAACAAGAACCTTGGGTCTACAACAAGAACCTTGGGTCTACAACAAGAACCTTGGGTCTACAACACCAACCTTGGGTCTACAACAAGAACCTTGGGTCTACAACAATAACATTGGGTCTACAACATGAACATTGGGTCTACAACAATAACCTTGGGTCTACAACAAGAACCTTGGGTCTACAACACCAACCTTGGGTCTACAACAAGAACCTTGGGTCTACAACAAGAACCTTGGGTCTACAACAAGAACCTTGGGTCTACAACACCAACCTTGGGTCTACAACAATAACATTGGGTCTACAACAAGAACCTTGGGTCTACAACAAGAACCTTGGGTCTACAACAAGAACCTTGGGTCTACAACACCAACCTTGGGTCTACAACAAGAACCTTGGGTCTACAACAAGAACCTTGGGTCTACAACAAGAACCGTGGGTCTACAACAATAACCTTGGGTCTACAACACCAACCTTGGGTCTACAACAAGAACATTGGGTCTACAACACCAACCCTGGGTCTACAACAAGAACCTTGGGTCTACAACACCAACCTTGGGTCTACAACAAGAACCTTGGGTCTACAACAAGAACCTTGGGTCAACAACAAGAACCTTGGGTCTACAACAAGAACCTTGGGTCTACAACAAGAACCTTGGGTCTACAACAAGAACCTTGGGTCTACAACAAGAACCTTGGGTCAACAACAAGAACCTTGGGTCAACAACAAGAACCTTGGGTCTACAACAAGAACCTTGGGTCAACAACAAGAACCTTGGGTCTACAACAAGAACCTTGGGTCAACAACAAGAACCTTGGGTCTACAACAAGAACCTTGGGTCTACAACACCAACCTTGGGTCTACAACAATAACCTTGGGTCTACAACACCAACCTTGGGTCTACAACAAGAACCTTGGGTCTACAACACCAACCTTGGGTCTACAACAAGAACCTTGGGTCTACAACAAGAACCTTGGGTCTACAACAAGAACCTTGGGTCTACAACAAGAACCTTGGGTCTACAACACCAACCTTGGGTCTACAACAAGAACCTTGGGTCTACAACACCAACCTTGGGTCTACAACAATAACCTTGGGTCTACAACAAGAACCTTGGGTCTACAACAATAACCTTGAGTAGAGACTTGTTGACCTAGACGTTGAATCCCACACCGTCACTGAGACCAGGTCTGAGACTGTGAATCTGCCTCTTTGATATAGTTACTTTTTAAAAGTTATTTCATAACCTTGGATTCAGTACTGTTATTTTTGGCAGACGGCTTCAGCAAGTGGTTTTGAATATGGTGATCGACGAGGGGGCCTCCTTGTCCTGTGCCTCACTGAGTAGAATAAGCAAGACAAACAATTTGACTTGGAAAATAGTTTCTGTACGGGCATATCAGATCCTCGCCTATAGCGGAAGTTAACTTGTAAAAAAACAACAGCCAAACAATCTGAATATCGTAACAACTTAAACAGGACCTTGTCTCCTAAAGGGAGTGCTCATAGCAAGGTGATAGGAGGTAAACTAGTCAACAACAATACAATGAACCTGTATGAACTGAAGAGAGGACTCCATCGTTAACCACGGCTAGAAAACAGGATGTGAGTGTCGGGCTGACATTTCCATCACCTGCATGTGGTTAAATGAGGTTAACGCTGTGCTACTGTGACCTGCTTCCTTGATGTTCTTTCCACAGCAGCCCCATTAGAACCCATCTACATGAAGGTTTGATGTCATACATTCATGGGTGGATTGGGGAGGCTGCTTTTCATAAATACATTCCTACAAAACCTGTAACGCACACAAGATCTCACAAGGGAGGGCAACGGAGAAACAGAGAGGGATGGAAACAGGGCCGGTGTGGAAAGAGACAGGGAAAGAGTGTGATCTCTGGGTTTAGAGCAACAGGGTGGAGAGGACTGGAGGGTGTGTCCCTGAACACGCAGGGGGGGAGATGTGGAAAGGGGGAGAGGTGGAAAGGGAGAGTCCCAAACATGGGGGGGGGGGGGGGGGGGGGTCAGCTGCAGAGGGTGCAGGCAGCCAGGACCAGGAGAACAGCTGAGTGCTTTGCCTAACGCTCTCCAAACAAAACATCAGGCTGGAGCTGTAACGTAGGCTGCTGGCCCAGTGACAGAGGGGCGAGGGCAGGGGAGGGCTGGAGCAGGGAGGCCACCAAACAGCCACCTCCAGAACCGGGCAGGGAGGCAGGCTGCTGGCCCAGTGACAGAGGGGCGAGGGCAGGGGAGGTCGCAGGGGAGGTCTGAGGCCGTCTGTCTGTCTGCTACTTACTCTACTAACCCAACCCTCCCTGAGCCAAGTGGCTGTCTGTCACTAACACTACTAACCCCAAGCCAACGGTGTGGCAGGACTCTGACGTCAGGCAGAGGTTTGGCTTTTGGAACAGCTCCATTGGCTGGGGAATGTTTATCTGCCTTGGACAGAGATCATGTGTTCCCTGCTGTTGTCAACTGTAACGTGACATTATATCTGCAACATACAATGTATCATGTCCCAGGACTGAATAAGATAGAAACCTCTTGAAGCTGGCCTACGCTCCAGTAGTGGTACAAATACCCAGTGCGTAGTGAAGCTGGCCTACGCTCCAGGAGAGGTACCACTACCCAGTACGTAGTGAAGCTGGCCTACGCTCCAGGAGAGGTACCACTACCCAGTACGTAGTGAAGCTGGCCTACGCTCCAGGAGTGGTACAACTACCCAGTACGTAGTGAAGCTGGCCTACGATCCAGGAGTGGTACAACTACCCAGTGCGTAGTGAAGCTGGCCTACGCTCCAGGAGAGGTACCACTACCCAGTACGTAGTGAAGCTGGCCTACGCTCCAGGAGAGGTACCACTACCCAGTACGTAGTGAAGCTGGCCTACGCTCCAGGAGAGGTACCACTACCCAGTACGTAGTGAAGCTGGCCTACGCTCCAGGAGAGGTACCACTACCCAGTACGTAGTGAAGCTGGCCTACGATCCAGTAGCGGTACAACTACCCAGTACGTAGTGAAGCTGGCCTACGCTCCAGTAGTGGTACAACTACCCAGTACGTAGTGAAGCTGGCCTACGCTCCAGGAGAGGTACAACTACCCAGTACGTAGTGAAGCTGGCCTACGATCCAGTAGTGGTACAACTACCCAGTACGTAGTGAAGCTGGCCTACGATCCAGGAGTGGTACAACTACCCAGTACGTAGTGAAGTTGGCCTACGCTTCAGGACAGGTACAACTACCCAGTACGTAGTGAAGCTGGCCTACGCTCCAGTAGTGGTACAACTACCCAGTACGTAGTGAAGCTGGCCTACGATCCAGGAGTGGTACAACTACCCAGTATGTAGTGAAGCTGGCCTACGCTCCAGGAGTGGTACAACTACCCAGTACGTAGTGAAGCTGGCCTACGCTCCAGGAGAAGTACAACTACCCAGTATGTAGTGAAGCTGGCCTACGCTCCAGTAGTGGTACAACTACCCAGTACGTAGTGAAGCTGGCCTACGCTCCAGGAGAAGTACAACTACCCAGTACTTAGTGCCAAATTTGTGTCCTGTACCACTGTAGATGTGAGTGGTGCTGTAGAGGAACATCCTGTACCACTGTAGATGTGAGTGGTGCTGTAGAGGGGAACATCCTGTACCACTGTAGATGTGAGTGGTGCTGTAGAGGGGAACATCCTGTACCACTGTGGATGTGAGTGGTGCTGTAGAGGGAACATCCTGTACCACTGTGGATGTGAGTGGTGCTGTAGAGGGAACATCCTGTACCACTGTAGATGTGAGTGGTGCTGTAGAGGAACATCCTGTACCACTGTGGATGTGAATGGTGGTGTAGAGGGACATCCTGTACCACTGTAGATGTGAGTGGTGCTGTAGAGGAACATCCTGTACCACTGTAGATGTGAGTGGTGCTGTACAGAAACATCCTGTACCACTGTAGATGTGAGTGGTGCTGTAGAGGAACATCCTGTACCACTGTAGATGTGAGTGGTGCTGTAGAGTAACATCCTGTACCACTGTAGATGTGAGTGGTGCTGTAGAGGAACATCCTGTACCACTGTGGATGTGAGTGGTGCTGTAGAGGGAACATCCTGTACCACTGTAGATGTGAGTGGTGCTGTAGAGTAACATCCTGTACCACTGTGGATGTGAGTGGTGCTGTAGAGGGGAACATCCTGTACCACTGTGGATGTGAGTGGTGCTGTAGAGGGGAACATCCTGTACCACTGTAGATGTGAGTGGTGCTGTAGAGGAACATCCTGTACCACTGTGGATGTGAGTGGTGCTGTAGAGGGGAACATCCTGTACCACTGTGGATGTGAGTGGTGCTGTAGAGGGGAACATTATGTACCACTGTAGATGTGAGTGGTGCTGTAGAGGGAACATCCTGTACCACTGTGGATGTGAGTGGTGCTGTAGAGGGAACATCCTGTACCACTGTGGATGTGAGTGGTGCTGTAGAGGGGAACATCCTGTACCACTGTAGATGTGAGTGGTGCTGTAGAGGGAACATCCTGTACCACTGTGGATGTGAGTGGTGCTGTAGAGGGGAACATCCTGTACCACTGTGGATGTGAGTGGTGCTGTAGAGGGGAACATTATGTACCACTGTAGATGTGAGTGGTGCTGTAGAGGGAACATCCTGTACCACTGTAGATGTGAGTGGTGCTGTAGAGGGAACATCCTGTACCACTGTAGATGTGAGTGGTGCTGTAGAGTGGTGTTTATCTCTCTGCCTGTACCACTGTAGATCTACCTTAACGTAGAGGAGGATGAAGTATAGATTGCAGCTCTGAACAACCTGTCAGCTCCCATCCAGTCAACTCATTAGGGAGGTTTGTGTAAAAAGTGAAATCACATTAAACGATACACGGCGTAGCTACACTCAACTAAATTAATATTTCAAGAGCTTAGCAAAAATAAAGCTAAATTGTTAATTGCCTTTTTGAAAGCCTCACCAAAAGCTAACAGCTAACATTTCATTTGGCCTTTCAAGCCCGAGTGTAAATGATTCATTCTGTTTCATCTATTTTAAAGCAGTGTTTACCCTATCTGAACACAGAGCACTAAGCTCCCTACTCTGCTCTAAGGACTCTACAGCTGTCAAGTGGAGCAGCCAGGACAGGGTAGCCCCAGGGTGAGGTGGTCATTACGTAACAGGACAGGGTAGCCCCAGGGTGAGGTGGTCATTACGTAACAGGACAGGGTAGCCCCAGGGTGAGGTGGTCATTACGTAACAGGACAGGGTAGCCCCAGGGTGAGGTGGTCATTACGTAACAGGGCAGGGTAAACCCAGGGTGAGGTGGTCATTACGTAACAGGGCAGGGTAGCCCCAGGGTGAGGTGGTCATTACGTAACAGGGTAGGGTAAACCCAGGGTGAGGTGTTCATTACGTAACAGGGCAGGGTAAACCCAGGGTGAGGTGGTCATTACGTAACAGGACAGGGTAGCCCCAGGGTGAGGTGGTCATTACGTAACAGGGCAGGGTAAACCCAGGGTGAGGTGGTCATTACGTAACAGGGCAGGGTAGCCCCAGGGTGAGGTGGTCATTACGTAACAGGGCAGGGTAGCCCCAGGGTGAGGTGGTCATTACGTAACAGGACAGGGTAAACCCAGGGTGAGATGTTCATTACGTAACAGGGCAGGGTAAACCCAGGGTGAGATGTTCATTACGTGCCAGGGCAGGGTAAACCCAGGGTGAGGTGGTCAGTACGTGCCAGGGCAGGGTAAACCCAGGGTGAGATGTTCATTACGTGCCAGGGCAGGGTAAACCCAGGGTGAGGTGGTCATTACGTGCCAGGACAGGGTAAACCCAGGGTGAGGGTGGTCATTACGAGCCCCACCATCGCTCAGCTCTCGAACACAAGGCCTCTCTGTCTATTTTAAACTCTGTTAAATCTGAGACGGCTCACACAACCCGACCCGTCCAGAAGTACTCTGTCTCAGGGAAAATCTGCATCCATCTGACCCCTCTCTCTCTCTATATATATATATATATATATATATATATATATATATATATATATATATATATATATATATATATATATATATATATATATATATATATATATCAGGGGAAAGCTTAGCGAGCGTCTCGGGAGAGAGGGATCCACATGTTAAAGATGTTCAGCTCCATTACTGCTGGACGGAGTAATTACAGATGACCCTCTTCTCAACACACACACACACGCACACGCACACACACACACACGCTCTCTCTCTCTGGTTCATAACCCCGGATAGCTGGAGCCCGGGCCAGAGCTCAGCGGTGGCTGGTGACTGGCCTCTGTATTTAACATTAAGGATTAGCATGCTAAAGAACAGGCAGACAGAGCAGAGACGCTAATAAGGGATAAGAACTGATAGCATGTTTAACACACATATGCATGTCCCATATCTTCATTCTCTGTTTTGCTACACACACACACACACACACACACACACACACACACACACACACACACACACACACACACACACACACACACACACACACACACACACACACACACACACACACACACACACACACACACACACACACACACACCTTTCTTTACATAATATTCCCAGGTGTTACTTCCCCCAATCTGCAGGATAAACATTGTGTTACCGCGGGCGACCGTCCCGCTGCTATAGATATGTGTTCATGCTCAGATTACAGCATCGTTGTCTCCAGGCTCTTCTCTGTTTCGTTTCTCCATATACAGCTATAGGCTCAGTGGTCTAATCTGGATTACATTTACATAGGCTCAGGGGTCTAATCTGGATTACATCTACATAGGCTCAGGGGTCTAATCTGGATTACATTTACATAGGCTCAGTGGTCTAATCTGGATTACATCTACATAGGCTCAGTGGTCTAATCTGGATTACATCTACATAGGCTCAGTGGTCTAATCTGGATTACATCTACATAGGCTCAGTGGTCTAATCTGGATTACATCTACATAGGCTCAGTGGTTTGAGGGAGAGGACTAACTAGTGTCTCCAAGTGTCTACAGTCCTCACCTCTCCAGACTGTGGGTTTGAGGGAGAGGACTAACTGGTGTCTCCAAGTGTCTACAGTACACACCTCTCCAGACTGTGGGTTTGAGGGAGAGGACTAACTGGTGTCTCCAAGTGTCTACAGTCCTCACCTCTCCAGACTGTGGGTTTGAGGGAGAGGACTAACTAGTGTCTCCAAGTGTCTACAGTCCTCACCTCTCCAGACTGTGGGTTTGAGGGAGAGGACTAACTAGTGTCTCCAAGTGGCTACAGTCCTCACCTCTCCAGACTGTGGGTTTGAGGGAGAGGACTAACTGGTGTCTCCAAGTGTCTACAGTCCTCACCTCTCCAGACTGTGGGTTTGAGGGAGAGGACTAACTAGTGTCTCCAAGTGTCTACAGTCCTCACCTCTCCAGACTGTGGGTTTGAGGGAGAGGACTAACTAGTGTCTCCAAGTGGCTACAGTCCTCACCTCTCCAGACTGTGGGTTTGAGGGAGAGGACTAACTGGTGTATCCAAGTGTCTACAGTCCACACCTCTCCAGACTGTGGGTTTGAGTGAGAGGACTAACTGGTGTCTCCAAGTGTCTACAGTCCTCACCTCTCCAGACTGTGAGTTTGAGTGAGAGGACTAACTGGTGTCTCCAAGTGGCTACAGTACACACCTCTCCAGACTGTGGGTTTGAGGGAGAGGACTAACTAGTGTCTCCAAGTGTCTACAGTCCTCACCTCTCCAGACTGTGAGTTTGAGTGAGAGGACTAACTAGTGTCTCCAAGTGGCTACAGTACACACCTCTCCAGACTGTGGGTTTGAGGGAGAGGACTAACTGGTGTCTCCAAGTGTCTACAGTCCTCACCTCTCCAGACTGTGGGTTTGAGTGAGAGGACTAACTGGTGTCTCCAAGTGTCTACAGTACACACCTCTCCAGACTGTGGGTTTGAGTGAGAGGACTAACTGGTGTCTCCAAGTGTCTACAGTCCTCACCTCTCCAGACTGTGAGTTTGAGTGAGAGGACTAACTAGTGTCTCCAAGTGGCTACAGTACACACCTCTCCAGACTGTGGGTTTGAGGGAGAGGACTAACTGGTGTCTCCAAGTGTCTACAGTCCTCACCTCTCCAGACTGTGGGTTTGAGTGAGAGGACTAACTGGTGTCTCCAAGTGTCTACAGTCCTCACCTCTCCAGACTGTGCACAGTTCCTTAGTAATGTCAAAACACTTTTATGACTCAAATAAATAACATTCTACTATAATGTGTTTATTAGCTGTCCTAGCTTTGCCATTGAGCACCTGAGGCAAAACAATTATATTTTTAATTTTTAAATTTGGAACACAGGACTGCACCCCCCCCCCCCCCCCCCCGCACCACCATTACACAATCACTGTTGTTATTGTTATTACACAATCTAAAAACGTACACAGCTGGATCTGTGTTTGTAGTCCAGGATATCACGCAGGCCGTGTTTAACCCTTCCCATGACGTGCGGTGGATTGGAACATTTGGGCCACCATAGAACGGAGTCAGGAGTGTGTTTGTTCCGCAGTTCAATTGTCTTCACAATAAAAACAAACAGACTTATTCCATTTAGGACAACCCAGAGGATCACAAACAGACTTATTCCATACAGGACAACCCAGAGGATCACAAACAGACTTATTCCATACAGGACAACCCAGGGGATCACAAACAGACAGACTTATTCCATACAGAACAACCCAGAGGATCACAAACAGACTTATTCCATACAGGACAACCCAGAGGATCACAAACAGACTTATTCCATACAGAACAACCCAGGGATCACAAACAGACAGACTTATTCCATTCAGGACAACCCAGAGGATCACAAACAGACTTATTCCATACAGGACAACCCAGAGGATCACAAACAGACTTATTCCATACAGAACAACCCAGGGATCACAAACAGACTTATTCCATACAGGATAACCCAGAGGATCACAAACAGACTTATTCCATACAGGACAACCCAGAGGATCACAAACAGACTTATTCCATACAGAACAACCCAGGGATCACAAACAAACAGACTTATTCCATACAGGACAACCCAGAGGATCACAAACATACTTATTCCATACAGGACAACCCAGGGGATCACAAACAAACAGACTTATTCCATACAGGACAACCCAGGGGATCACAAACAGACTTATTCCATACAGGACAACCCAGGGAATCACAAACAGACTTATTCCATACAGGACAACCCAGGGGATCACAAACAGACTTATTCCATACAGGATAACCCAGAGGATCACAAACAGACTTATTCCATACAGGACAACCCAGGGGATCACAAACATACTTATTCCATACAGGACAACCCAGGGGATCACAAACAGACTTATTCCATACAGGACAACCCAGTGGATCCCAAACAGACTTATTCCATGCAGGACAACCTGGACTATTCACTATCCTGTACTATTCACTATCTGGATTATACATTCGCTGGACTATACACTAATCTGGACTATACACTAATCTGGACTATACACTAATCTGGACTATACACTAATCTGGACTATACACTAATCTGGACTATTCACTATCTGGATTATCCACTATCTACTATCTGGACTATCCACTATCCTGGACTATTCACTATCCTGGACTATTCACTATCTGGACTATTCACTATCTGGACTATTCACTATCCTGGACTATTTACTATCTGGACTATTCACTATTCACTATCCTGGACTATTTACTATCTGGACTATTCACTATTCACTATCCTGGACTATTTACTATCTGGACTATTCACTATCTGGACTATTCACTATCTGGACTATTCACTATCTGGACTATTTACTATCTGGACTATTTACTATCTGGACTATTCACTATCTGGACTATTTACTATCTGGACTATTCACTATCTGGACTATTCACTATCTGGACTATCCATAACGTGTTTTGCTCTAAGTAGGAGACAAGATGTGGCCACAAAGCAGCAGCTGTCGACGGCTCCGGCTGGTGGCCTGGACAATAGGGCTTATTAATGAGGCTTTTAAAGCTCCCTCACTCCTCAGGGTGAAAAGAAAGAGAGAGAGAGAGAGGGCCAGGGAGGGAGAAGAGGGAGAGTAAAGAGAGAAAGAGAGAGAGGGAGAGGGGGCCAGGGGGGGGGGGGGGGGGGGGGGAAGAGGGAGAGTAAAGAGAGAAAGAGAGAGAGGGCCAGGGGGCCAGGGAGGGAGAAGAGGGAGAGTAAAGAGAGAAAGAGTGTGAAGGGGGGATACTGAAGTTGAGAGAGGAAGAGAATAAGAGAGAAAGAGACAGAAAGAGAGAGAGAGAGAGACACAGAGAGAGAGAGAGAAAGAAGAGAGACACAGAGAGAGAGAGAAAGAAGAGAGACACAGAGAGAGAGAGAGACAGAAATAAAGAGAGAGACACACAGAGAGACAAAGAGAGAGAGAGACACAGAGAGACAAAGAGAGAGAGAGAGAGAGAGAGAGAGAGACAGACAGTGATGATAGTCTCCTCAATTAAATTATAAAATACACAGACAACAAATTCCAATTGGCTTAAACTCTTCGACATCATCCGTAGCTCTGTCATCTTCCCCGATATTTGGAACCAAGGACTGATCACCCAATCTACAACAGTGGAGACACATAACTACCGTGGCAACAGCAACCTTGGAACAATCCTCTGCATTATCACAGCAGACTCGTACATTTCAGTGAAAACAATGTACTGAGCAAATGTAATATTGTCTTTTTACCAAATTAACGTGCGACTGACCACCCTAATTGACAAACAAACAAAATCAAAGTCTTCTCATGCTTTGTTGATTTCAAAAAAGCATTTGTCTTAATTTGGCATGAGTGTCTGCTATACAACTTGATGGAAAGAGAAAAACATACCACATAAAATCCATATACACAAACAAGTGTGCGGTTAGAATTGGCAAAACAACACACCCATTTCTTTTCACAGGGCCGTGGGGTAAGACAGGGCCGTGGGGTGAGACAGGGCCGTGGGGTGAGACAGGGCCGTGGGGTGAGACAGGGCCGTGGGGTGAGACAGGGCCGTGGGCTGAGACAGGGCCGTGGGCTGAGACAGGGCCGTGGGGTGAGACAGGGCCGTGGGGTGAGACAGGGCCGTGGGGTGAGACAGGGATGCAGCTTAACCCAACCCTCTTCACCCTACTAGAATCTCAAGTCACATGTCTACTGTTTGCTGATGATCTGGTGCTTCTGTCACCAACCAAGGAGGGCCTACAGCAGCACCTAGATCTTCTGCACAGATTCGGCCAGACCTGGGCCCTGACAGTAAATCTCAGTAAGACAAAAAGTAATGGTGTTCCAGGACCACAAACACACATTCCATCTAGACATCGTTGCCCTAGAGCACACAAAAAATGATACATACCTCGGCATAAACATCAGCGTCACAGGTAACTTCCACAAAGCTGTGAACGATCTGAGAGGCAAGAAGGGCCTCCTATGCCATCAAAAGGAACATAAAATTCAACATACCAATTAGGATCTGGCTAAAAATACTTGAATCAGTTATAGAGCCCATTGCCCTTTATGGTTGTGAGGTCTGGGGTCCGCTCACCAACCAAGAATTCACAAAATGGGACAAATGCCAAATTGAGACTCTGCATGCAAAAATATCCTCAGTGTACAACGTAAAACACCAAATAATGCATGCAGAGCAGAATTAGGCCGATACCCGCTAATTATCAAAATCCAGAAAAGAGACGTTAAATTCTACAACCACCTAAAAGGAAGCGATTCACAAACCTCCCAAACAAAGCCATCACCTACAGAGAGATGAACCTGGAGAAGAGTCCCCATAAGCAAGCTGGTCCTGGGGCTCTGTTCACAAACACAAACAGACCCCCAGGACAGCAACACAATTAGACCCAACCAAATCATGAGAAAACAAAAAGATAATTACTTGAAACGTTGGAAATAATTAACAAAAAAACTGAGCAAACTACAATGCTATTTGGCCCTAAACAGAGAGTACACAGTGGCAGAATACCTGACCACTGTGACTGACCCAAACTTAAGGAAAGCTTTGACTATGTACAGACTCAGTGAGCATAGCCTTGCTATTGAGAAAGGCCGCCGTAGGCAGACATGGCTCTCAAGAGAAGACAGGCTATGTGCACACTGCCTACACGTAGGCAGCTAGCTAGAGGATTACCACAGCTTCCCCTACAGGTAGGCAGCTAGCTAGAGGATTACCAGAGCTTCCCCTACAGGTAGGCAGCTAGCTAGAGGATTACCACAGCTTCCCCTACAGGTAAGCAGCTAGCTAGAGGATTACCACAGCTTCCCCTACAGGTAGACAGCTAGCTAGAGGATTACCACAGCTTCCCCTACAGGTAGGCAGCTAGCTAGAGGATTACCACAGCTTCCCCTACAGGTAGACAGCTAGCTAGAGGATTACCACAGCTTCCCCTACAGGTAGGCAGCTAGCTAGAGGATTACCACAGCTTCCCCTACACGTAGGCAGCTAGCTAAATGATTACCACAGCTTCCCCTACACGTAGGAAGCTAGCTAAATGATTACCACAGCCGTGGTAAAAGGAAAATATACAGGTGAAAACTGTCTTGAGGGGTATGTTACAACAGCAGCTTGCTGAGATTACAATTCTGCTGAACCTCAATGAATTCACAAGACAACTGGCCATTGATACAGATGAAAAGAACATATAGATGATGTTATGTAACAGAATCACAGTGTAAGAATGTTGAAGGTCAAAGGTTAAGCCACACCCCTTCAACCCAGGCAACTCCCTCGTCAAGCTGAATTAATGGGGCATCATCAAGATGTAAAGTGATCAGTCATCCAACCACAATGCACTGCAGCAACCCATCATTACCCTCAGTCCTCATCAATACCATCAGTCCTCATCATTACCCTAAGTCCTCATCATTACCATCAGTCATCTCAGTCATCATCATTACCCTCAGGCATCATCATTACACTCAGTCTTCATCATTACCCTCAGTCCTCATCATTACCCTCAGTCCTCATCATTACCCTCAGTCCTCATCATTACCCTCAGTCCTCATCATTACACTAAGTCATCTCAGTCCTCATCATTACCCTCAATCATCATCATTACCAGCAGTCATCTCAGTCCTCATCATTACCCTCAGTCATCATCATTACACTAAGTCATCTCAGTCCTCATCATTACACTAAGTCATCTCAGTCCTCATCATTACCCTCAGTCATCATCATTACCCTCAGTCCCCATCATTTCCCTCAGTCCCATCATTACCCTCAGTCCCCATCATTTCCCTCAGTCCCCATCATTTCCCTCAGTCCCATCATTACCCTCAGTCCCATCATTACCCTCAGTCCCCATCATTTCCCTCAGTCTCCATCATTTCCCTCAGTCCCATCATTACCCTCAGTCCCATCATTACCCTCAGTCCCCATCATTTCCCTCAGTCCCATCATTTCCCTCAGTCCCCATCATTACCCTCAGTCCCATCATTACCCTCAGTCCCCATCATTTCCCTCAGTCCCCATCATTTCCCTCAGTCCCCATCATTGCCCTCAGTCCCCATCATTACCCTCAGTCCCATCATTACCCTCAGTCCCATCATTTCCCTCAGTCCCATCATTTCCCTCAGTCCCCATCATTACCCTCAGTCCCCATCATTACCCTCAGTCCCATCATTTCCCTCAGTCCCCATCATTACCCTCAGTCCCCATCATTACCCTCAGTCCCCATCATTACCCTCAGTCCCATCATTTCCCTCAGTCCCCATCATTACCCTCAGTCCCCATCATTTCCCTCAGTCCCCATCATTACCCTCAGTCCCCATCATTACCCTCAGTCCCCATCATTTCCCTCAGTCCCATCATTACCCTCAGTCCCCATCATTACCCTCAGTCCCCATCATTACCCTCAGTCCCCATCATTACCCTCAGTCCCCATCATTACCCTCAGTCCTCATCATTTCCCTCAGTCCTCATCATTTCCCTCAGTCCCATCATTACCCTCAGTCCCCATCATTACCCTCAGTCCCCATCATTACCCTCAGTCCCCATCATTACCCTCAGTCCCCATCATTTCCCTCAGTCCCCATCATTACCCTCAGTCCCCATCATTACCCTCAGTCCCCATCATTTCCCTCAGTCCCCATCATTCACATCATTACCCTCAGCCCCATCATTACCCTCAGCCTCATCATTACCCTCAGTCCTCAGCCCCATCATTACCATCAGCCCCATCATTACCCTCACACTCAGCTGCCCCATCATTATGTTCAGCTCACACTCAGCTGTCTGATTGGCCCATCATTATGCTCAGCTCACACTCAGCTGTCTGATTGGCCCATCATTATGTTCAGCTCACACTCAGCTGTCTGATTGGCCCATCATTATGCTCAGCTCACACTCAGCTGTCTGATTGGCCCATCATTATGCTCAGCTCACACTCAGCTGTCTGATTGGCTCATCATTATGCTCAGCTCACACTCAGCTGTCTGATTGGCCCATCATTATGTTCAGCTCACACTCAGCTGTCTGATTGGCCCATCATTATGTTCAGCTCACACTCAGCTGTCTGATTGGCCCATCATTATGTTCAGCTCACACTCAGCTGTCTGATTGGCCCATCATTATGTTCAGCTCACACTCAGCTGTCTGATTGCCCCATCATTATGTTCAGCTCACACTCAGCTGTCTGATTGGCCCATCATTATGTTCAGCTCACACTCAGCTGTCTGATTGGCCCATCATTATGCTCAGCTCACACTCAGCTGTCTGATTGGCCCATCATTATGCTCAGCTCACACTCAGCTGTCTGATTGGCCCATCATTATGTTCAGCTCACACTCAGCTGTCTGATTGGCCCATCATTATGCTCAGCTCACACTCAGCTGTCTGATTGGCCCATCATTATGCTCAGCTCACACTCAGCTGTCTGATTGGCCCATCATTATGCTCAGCTCACACTCAGCTGTCTGATTGGCCCATCATTATGCTCAGCTCACACTCAGCTGTCTGATTGGCCCATCATTATGCTCAGCTCACACTCAGCTGTCTGATTGGCCCATCATTATGCTCAGCTCACACTCAGCTGTCTGATTGGCCCATCATTAATATGTATCAACCTGATCAGAATAGAGGAACTCTTTAGGGACGTTGTGTTTCTCTCCCTCTGGCTCCACCCCCCTCTAACATCTGGCTCCACCCCCCTCTAACATCTGGCTCCACCTCCCTCTCCCTCCACCTCCTCTCCCTCTGGATCCACCCCCCTCTAACATCTGGCTCCACCTCCATCTCCATCTCCCTCTGGCTCCACCTATCCCTCCCTCTGACTCCACCTCCCTCTCCCTCTGGCTCCACCTCCCTCCCCCTATTGCTCCGCCTCCCTATGGCTCCATCCCCATCTCTCCCTCTGGCTCCACCCCACTCTGGCTCCACCTCCATCTGGCTCCACCTCCCTCTCCCTCTGGCTCTCCCTCTCTCCCCCTCTCCCTCTGGCTCCACCTCCCTCTCCCTCTGGCTCCACCTCCCTCTCCCTCTCCCCCTGACTCCACCTCCCTCTCCCTCTGGCTCCACCTCTCCCTCCCTCTGGCTCCACCTCCCTCTCCCTCTGGCTCCACCTCCCTCTCCCTCCCTCTCCCTCTGGCTCCACCTCCCTCTCTCCCATCCTTCATTCAATGTATATAAGCCACAGGGAACCTCTGGCTCCAAGCAAGAAAAACTAAATATATACATAATTTGTGCTCCTGGCAGAGAGGGAGGGAAAGATTGGGAGGGCCTGTCTGACCTTCACATCAACGTGTTCTCCCCCTCTAGCTTTCATCATATTCCTTTCCCCCCGTCTCACCCCCTCTAGCCTCTCCCACCGTCCGTCCTCCATGTTTCACCCCTTCTAGCCTCTCCCACCATCCGACCCCCGTCTCACCCCCTCTAGCCTCTCCCACCGTCCGACCCTCGTGTCTCACCCCCTCTAGCCTCTCCCTCCATCCAACCCCGAAGTATCACCCCCTCTAGCCTCTCCAACCATCCGACCCCCATGTCTCACCCCCTCTAGCCTTTCCCACCATCCAACCCCCATGTCTCACCCCCTCTAGCCTTTCCCACCATCCAACCCCCATGTCTCTCCCCCTCTAGCCTCTCCCACTCCCACTCCTCAGCCCCACCTCCCCCTTCTCTCCATCTCCTTTACCCACAGACAGGAGCCAGGAGAGAAGGTCTAGGGCCAGATGTCAACAGCAACGACGGAGAGAAACCGAGAGAGAGAAACCGAGAGAGAGAGAGAGAGAGAGAGAGAGAGGTAGAGGTAGAGAGAGAGAGAGATCAGTTCATTCAGAGAGAGAGAAAGAAATAATGAATGTGAAAGAGAGAGAGTGTGAATAAAGGTAGTAGATGATTGGGTTGTAGTGATTAGATGTAGTCAGGGATGCAGGAGTAAGACTCTCAGATCTCTGGCAGCTCAGACACCCTGTGGTGGAGCTCTGCTTAAGGAGTAAGACTCTCAGATCTCTGGCAGCTCAGACACCCTGTGGTGGAGCTCTGCTTAAGGAGTAAGACTCTCAGATCTCTGGCAGCTCAGACACCCCGTGGTGGAGCTCTGCTTAAGGAGTAAGACTCTCAGCTCTCTGGCAGCTCAGACACCCTGTGGTGGAGCTCTGCTTAAGGAGTAAGACTCTCAGATCTCTGGCAGCTCAGACACCCTGTGGTGGAGCTCTGCTTAAGGAGTAAGACTCTCAGCTCTCTGGCAGCTCAGACACCCCGTGGTGGAGCTCTGCTTAAGGAGTAAGACTCTCAGCTCTCTGGCAGCTCAGACACCCCGTGGTGGAGCTCTGCTTAAGGAGTAAGACTCTCAGATCTCTGGCAGCTCAGACACCCTGTGGTGGAGCTCTGCTTAAGGAGTAAGACTCTCAGATCTCTGGCAGCTCAGACAACCTGTGGTGGAGCTCTGCTTAAGGAGTAAGACTCTCAGATCTCTGGCAGCTCAGACACCCTGTGGTGGAGCTCTGCTTAAGGAGTAAGACTCTCAGATCTCTGGCAGCTCAGACACCCTGTGGTGGAGCTCTGCTTAAGGAGTAAGACTCTCAGATCTCTGGCAGCTCAGACACCCTGTGGTGGAGCTCTGCTTAAGGAGTAAGACTCTCAGATCTCTGGCAGCTCAGACACCCCGTGGTGGAGCTCTGCTTAAGGAGTAAGACTCTCAGCTCTCTGGCAGCTCAGACACCCTGTGGTGGAGCTCTGCTTAAGGAGTAAGACTCTCAGATCTCTGGCAGCTCAGACACCCTGTGGTGGAGCTCTGCTTAAGGAGTAAGACTCTCAGCTCTCTGGCAGCTCAGACACCCCGTGGTGGAGCTCTGCTTAAGGAGTAAGACTCTCAGCTCTCTGGCAGCTCAGACACCCCGTGGTGGAGCTCTGCTTAAGGAGTAAGACTCTCAGATCTCTGGCAGCTCAGACACCCTGTGGTGGAGCTCTGCTTAAGGAGTAAGACTCTCAGATCTCTGGCAGCTCAGACAACCTGTGGTGGAGCTCTGCTTAAGGAGTAAGACTCTCAGATCTCTGGCAGCTCAGACACCCTGTGGTGGAGCTCTGCTTAAGGAGTAAGACTCTCAGATCTCTGGCAGCTCAGACACCCTGTGGTGGAGCTCTGCTTAAGGAGTAAGACTCTCAGATCTCTGGCAGCTCAGACACCCTGTGGTGGAGCTCTGCTTAAGGAGTAAGACTCTCAGATCTCTGGCAGCTCAGACACCCTGTGGTGGAGCTCTGCTTAAGGAGTAAGACTCTCAGATCTCTGGCAGCTCAGACACCCTGTGGTGGAGCTCTGCTTAAGGAGTAAGACTCTCAGATCTCTGGCAGCTCAGACACCCCGTGGTGGAGCTCTGCTTAAGGAGTAAGACTCTCAGATCTCTGGCAGCTCAGACACCCTGTGGTGGAGCTCTGCTTAAGGAGTAAGACTCTCAGATCTCTGGCAGCTCAGACACCCTGTGGTGGAGCTCTGCTTATGGATGGCATTCTGATTCAAGTGCATCCATGATGATTTAAATTACTCAGGCTCGTTTCTTAGTAACAATTAAGACTCATTTCAGATTACATTTAGCACTGGAGGGAAGAGCTGGGAAACCGGTTGGTGAGAGAGAGAGAGAGAGAGAGAGAGAAGAGAGAGAGAGAGATGATAGAGAGAGAGAGAGAGAGAGACAGAGAGAGAGATGATAGAGAGACAGAGAGAGAGAAGAGAGAGACATAGAGAGAGAGAGATGATAGAGAGAGAGAGAGAGAGAGAGAGAGAGAGAGAGAGAGAGAGATGATATAGAGAGAGAGAGAGAGAGAGAGAGAGAGAGATGATATAGAGAGAGAGAGAGAGAGAGAGAGAGAGAGAGACAGAGAGAGATGATAGAGAGATAGAGAGAGATGAGAGAGATGATATAGAGAGAGAGAGAGAGAGAGAGAGACAGAGAGAGATGATAGAGAGATAGAGAGAGATGAGAGAGAGAGAGAGAGAGAGAGAGAGAGAGAGAGAGAGATGATAGAGAGATAGAGAGAGACAGAGAGAGAGAAGAGAGAGACATAGAGAGAGAGAGATGATAGAGAGAGAGAGAGAGAGAGAGAGAGAGAGAGAGAGAGAGAGAGAGAGAGAGAGAGAGAGAGAGAGACAGAGAGAGAGAGATGATATAGAGATAGAGAGAGACAGAGAAGAGAGAGACATAGAGAGAGAGAGATTAGAAAGAGAGAGAGAGAGAGAGAGAGAGAGAGAGAGATGATAGAGAGAGAGAGAGAGAGAGAGAGAGAGACATATATATATAGAGAGAGAGAGACATAGAGAGAGAGAGAGAGATGTATGACCATATTAGAGAGACATATTTCCCTCAGATTACACAGATCCACAAAGAATTTGAAAACAAATCCAATTTTGATAAACTCCCATATCTACTGGGAGAAATTCCACAGTGTGCCATCACAGCAGCAAGATTTGTGACCTGTTGCCACAAGAAAAGGGCAACCAGTGAAGAACAAACAGCATTGTAAATACAACCCATATTTATGCTTATTTATTTTAACTTGTGTGCTTTAACCATTTGTACATTGTTACAACACTGTATATATATAATATAACATTTGTAATGTCTTTATTGTTTTGAAACTTCTGTATGTGTAATGTTTACTGTTAATTTGTATTGTTTATTTCACTTTTGTATAATATCTACCTCACTTGCTTTGGCAATGTTAACACATGTTTCCCATGCCAATAAAGCCCCTTGAATTGAATTGAAATTGAGAGAGAGAGAGAGAGAGAGAGAGAGAGAGAGAGAGAGAGAGAGAGAGAGAGAGAGAGAGAGAGATATGATGGAGAGGGAGACAGAGAGAGATGAGAGAGAGAGACAGAGAGAGAGAGAGAGAGACATAGAGAGAGAAGAGAGAGAGACAGAGAGAGAGAGAGAGAGAGAGAGAGAGAGAGAGAGAGAGAGAGAGAGAGAGACAGAGGAGAGAGAGAGACAGAGAGATATGATAGAGAGAGAGAGACAGAGAGAGAGAAGAGAGAGACAGAGAGAGAGAAGAGAGAGAGAAAAGGGGAGAGAGACAGAGAGAGAGAAATAGAGAGAGAGAGAAAAAGAGAGAGAAAGAGAAAGAGACAGAGAGAGATGATAGAGAGAGAGAGACAGAGAGAGACAAACAGATGTTCTTTCGTTCTACAAACTACATTTCATATTCACATAGTTATTATCGCCTTATTTCCACAAAGACAACACACTTAAATAAATAATTTATTTAACCTTTATATAAACCAGGAAAAAGGTTGAGGTTAAAAAAACTATTTTGCGAGGGCGACCTGACCTAATTAACTATAAATTATTACGTGAGGAGGATTATGATAATTGCCTGTAGTCTGTGTCTCTAATTTATTTACTAAAACGTTTTAAGATGTAGGCATTGAACTATCTGCATCAACCCACATTCAACTGTAACGGATTATAAAGAGTACTGGAGGCAGGCAACACCTGGGGAGAGATGGAGTTCTGCTCTCTCCCATCTATGTTCTGCTCTCTCCCATCTCTGTTCTGCTCTCTCCCATCTCTGTTCGGCTCTCTCCCATCTCTGTTCTGCTCTCTCCCATCTCTGTTCTGCTCTCTCCCATCTCTGTTCTGCTCCCTCCCATCTCTGTTCTGCTCCCTCCCATCTCTGTTCTGCTCCCTCCCATCTCTGTTCTGCTCCTTCCCATCTCTGATCTGCTCTCTCCCATCTCTGTTCTGCTCTCTCCCATCTCTGTTCTGCTCTCTCCCATCTCTGTTCTGCTCTCTCCCATCTCTGTTCTGCTCTCTCCCATCTCTGTTCTGCTCTCTCCCATCTCTGTTCTGCTCTCTCCCATCTCTGTTCGGCTCTCTCCCATCTCTGTTCTGCTCTCTCCCATCTCTGTTCTGCTCTCTCCCATCTCTGTTCTGCTCTCTCCCATCTCTGTTCTGCTCTCTCCCATCTCTGTTCGGCTCTCTCCCATCTCTGTTCTGCTCTCTCCCATCTCTGTTCGGCTCTCTCCCATCTCTGTTCGGCTCTCTCCCATCTCTGCTCTGCTCTCTCCCATCTCTGCTCTGCTCTCTCCCATCTCTGCTCTGCTCTCTCCCATCTCTGTTCTGCTCCCTCCCATCTCTGTTCTGCTCCCTCCCATCTCTGTTCTGCTCTCTCCCATCTCTGTTCTGCTCCTTCCCATCTCTGTTCTGCTCCTTCCCATCTCTGATCGGCTCTCTCCCATCTCTGTTCGGCTCTCTCCCATCTCTGTTCTGCTCTCTCCCATCTCTGTTCTGCTCTCTCCCATCTCTGTTCGGCTCTCTCCCATCTCTGTTCGGCTCTCTCCCATCTCTGTTCGGCTCCCTCCCATCTCTGCTCTGCTCTCTCCCATCTCTGCTCTGCTCTCTCCCATCTCTGCTCTGCTCTCTCCCATCTCTGTTCTGCTCTCTCTCATCTCTGTTCTGCTCTCTCTCATCTCTGTTCTGCTCTCTCCCATCTCTGTTCTGCTCTCTCCCATCTCTGTTCTTCTCTCTCCCATCTCTGTTCTGCTCTCTCCCATCTCTGTTCTGCTCTCTCCCATCTCTGTTCTGCTCTCTCCCATCTCTGTTCTGCTCTCTCCCATCTCTGTTCTGCTCTCTCCCATCTCTGTTCTGCTCTCTCCCATCTCTGTTCTGCTCTCTCCCATCTCTGCTCTGCTCTCTCCCATCTCTGTTCTTCTCCCTCCCATCTCTGCTCTGCTCCCTCCCATCTCTGCTCTGCTCCCTCCCATCTCTGTTCTGCTCCCTCCCATCTCTGTTCTGCTCCCTCCCATCTCTGTTCTGCTCCCTCCCATCTCTGTTCTGCTCTCTCCCATCTCTGTTCTGCTCTCTCCCATCTCAGTTCTGCTCTCTCCCATCTCTGTTCGGCTCTCTCCCATCTCTGTTCTGCTCTCTCCCATCTCTGTTCTGCTCCCTCCCATCTCTGTTCTGCTCTCTCACATCTCTGTTCTGCTCTCTCTCATCTCTGTTCTGCTCTCTCCCATCTCTGTTCTGCTCTCTCCCATATTTGTTCTGCTCTCTCCCATCTTTGTTCTGCTCCCTCCCATCTCTGTTCTGCTCTCTCCCATCTTTGTTCTGCTCTCATCTCTGTTCTGCTCTCTCCCATCTCTCTTTTTCTCTCTCTGTCCACCTCTCTCTCTGTCCACCTCTCTCTCTGTCCACCTTTTTAAACTAGGAACACTTGTGCCACTAAGTCGACAAATGTCGGTGTACACAAAGAAATGTAGGAGCAAAATGAAAAACATTTGAGGTAAAAAAATATATATCTAGAATCCTTTTATTTTTCTTGGTAAACTGGTGCTCCTAAATTAAAATTCCAGGTCGCACAGCAAAATAGTTAGGCACATATTAAAATAGTAAAAGTAAAAGTCACACTGTAGAGCCCCTCTCTCCCCCTCCCTTCCCCCCTCTCCCCTCTCTCTACCCCTATATCCCCCCGCACCTCTCTCGCCCCCCCTTCCTTCTCTCCCCCCCCCCCCCTCCCTCCCCCCGCCCCTCTCTCCCCCTTCCCTCCCTCCCCCTTCCCTCTCTCCCCCTCTCTCTCTTCATGTATTAATTAGCTATAATACACCAGATCTAACGGCATCCTGAGCCAGGATCCTTCCCTCTCTCCCCCTTCCCTCTCTCCCCCTTCCCAGGATCCTTCTAAATCTTTAAGCCGTTTCACAAACATATTGAGAAAAACACTTTGGTCCGTTAATTGTAAGGTTTGTCTGAACTGTGTGTGACTAATGAATTGTGTGCTGTGATTAGAGAACACTAATTAGGCAGCGTTTCATGCTAACTTAACAACCTGTCAGTGTCAGGCGTCTGCCTGGAGACTTTCATCTCAGAAACATCCATATACATGAATAATGCCTGAGGGGTAGTAGAGCTAGAATGTAGAATACTGCTCTATACTATAGGGTTCTATACTATAGGGTTAATACTGCTCTATACTATAGGGTTAATACTGCTCTATACTATAGGGTTCTATACTATAGGGTTAATACTGCTCTATACTATATGGTTCTATACTATAGGGTTAATACTGCTCTATACTATAGGGTTAATACTGCTCTATACTATAGGGTTCTATACTATAGGGTTAATACTGCTCTATACTATAGGGTTAATACTGCTCTATACTATAGGGTTCTATACTATAGGGTTAATACTGCTCTATACTATATGGTTCTATACTATAGGGTTAATACTGCTCTATACTATAGGGTTAATACTGCTCTATACTATAGGGTTCTATACTATAGGGTTAATACTGCTCTATACTATAGGGTTAATACTGCTCTATACTATAGGGTTAATACTGCTCTATACTATAGGGTTCTATACTATAGGGTTAATACTGCTCTATACTATAGGGTGCTATACTATAGGGTTAATACTGCTCTATACTATAGGGTTAATACTGCTCTATACTATATGGTTAATACTGCTCTATACTATAGGGTTCTATACTATATGGTTAATACTGCTCTATACTATATGGTTAATACTGCTCTACACTATATATAGGGTTAATACTGCTCTATACTATAGGGTTCTATACTATAGGGTTAATACTGCTCTATACTATAGGGTTCTATACTATAGGGTTAATACTACTCTATACTATAGGGTTAATACTGCTCTATACTATAGGGTTCTATACTATAGGGTTAATACTACTCTATACTATAGGGTTAATACTGCTCTATACTATAGGGTTCTATACTATAGGGTTAATACTACTCTATACTATAGGGTTAATACTGCTCTATACTATAGGGTTCTATACTATAGGGTTAATACTACTCTATACTATAGGGTTAATACTGCTCTATACTATAGGGTTAATACTGCTCTATACTATAGGGTTCTATACTATAGGGTTAATACTACTCTATACTATAGGGTTAATACTGCTCTATACTATAGGGTTCTATACTATAGGGTTAATACTACTCTATACTATAGGGTTAATACTGCTCTATACTATAGGGTTCTATACTATAGGGTTAATACTACTCTATACTATAGGGTTAATACTGCTCTATACTATAGGGTTCTATACTATAGGGTTAATACTACTCTATACTATAGGGTTAATACTGCTCTATACTATAGGGTTAATACTGCTCTATACTATAGGGTTCTATACTATAGGGTTAATACTACTCTATACTATAGGGTTAATACTGCTCTATACTATAGGGTTCTATACTATAGGGTTAATACTACTCTATACTATAGGGTTAATACTGCTCTATACTATAGGGTTCTATACTATAGGGTTAATACTACTCTATACTATAGGGTTAATACTGCTCTATACTATAGGGTTAATACTGCTCTATACTATAGGGTTCTATACTATAGGGTTAATACTACTCTATACTATAGGGTTAATACTGCTCTATACTATAGGGTTCTATACTATAGGGTTAATACTGCTCTATACTATAGGGTTAATAATAATTGGTCCTATATACTAGTCTACATGCATCCTACACTAGTCTACATACGCCCTACACTAGTCTACATAAAAAAGTGCAAATCAATCCCAGAACAACAGCAAAGGACCTTGTGAAGATGCTGGAGGAAACAGGTACAAAAGTATCTATATCCACAGTAAAACGAGTCCTATATCGACATAACCCGAAAGTCCGCTCAGCAAGGAAGAAGCCACTGCTCCAAAACCGGCGTTAAAAAAAATCTGACTACGGTTTGCAACTACAAACCGTTATGTTTGGCCATTATGTTTGGCCATAATGACCATCGTTATGTTTGGAGGAAAAAGGGGGAGGCTTGCAAGCCAAAGAACACCATCCCAACCGTGAAGCACGGGGGTGGCAGCATCATGTTGTGGGGGTGCTTTGCTGCAGGAGGGTCTGGTGCACTTCACAAAATAGATGGCATCATGAGGAAGGACAATTATGTGGATATATTGAAGCAACATCTCAAGACATCAGTCAGGAAGTGAAAGCTTGGTCGCAAATGGGTCTTCCAAATGGACAATGACCCCAAGCATACTTCCAAAGTTGTGGCAAAATGGCTTAAGGACAACAAAGTCAAGGTATTGGAGTGGCCATCACAAAACCCTGACCTCAATCCTATAGAACATTTGTGGGCAGAACTGAAAAAGTGTGCGCGAGCAAGGAGGCCTACAAACCTGACTCAGTTACACCAGCTCTGTCAGGAGGAATGGGCCAAAATTCACCCAACTTATGGTGGGAAGCTTGTGGAAGGCTACCCAAAACATTTGACCCAAGTTAAATAATTTAAAGGCAATGCTACCAAATACTAATTGAGTGTATGTAAACTTCTGACCCACTGGGAATGTGATGAAAGAAATAAAAGCTGAAATAAATCATTCTCTCTACTATTACTCTGACATTTCACATTATTAAAATAAAATGGTGATCCTAACTGACCTAAGACAGGGCATTGTTACTTGGATTAAATGTCAGGAATTGTGAAAAACGGAGTTTAAATGTATTTGGCTAAGGTGTATGTAAACTTCCGACTTTAACTGTACATACATACAGTAAGTAGTACATCCTGTCTCTCTACCACTACATCCTGTCTCTCTACCACTACATCCTGTCTCTCTACCACTACATCCTGTCTCTCTACCACTACATCCTGTCTCTCTACCACTACATCCTGTCTCTCTACCACTACATCCTGTCTCTCTACCACTACATCCTGTCTCTCTACCACTACATCCTGTCTCTCTACCACTACATCCTGTCTCTCTACCACTACATCCTGTCTCTCTACCACTACATCCTGTCTCTCTACCACTACATCCTGTCTCTCTACCACTACATCCTGTCTCTCTACCACTACATCCTGTCTCTCTACCACTACATCCTGTCTCTCTACCACTACATCCTGTCTCTCTACCACTACATCCTGTCTCTCTACCACTACATCCTGTCTCTCTACCACTACATTCCTGTCTCTCTACCACTACATCCTGTCTCTCTACCACTACATCCTGTCTCTCTACCACTACATCCTGTCTCTCTACCACTACATCCTGTCTCTCTACCACTACATCCTGTCTCTCTACCACTACATCCTGTCTCTCTACCACTACATCCTGTCTCTCTACCACTACATCCTGTCTCTCTACCACTACATCCTGTCTCTCTGTCTATGAACTCAAGGCAGAACTGGACAAGGAGACATTGTGAGAATGGTTTTACAAGGTAATAACACAAACCTTATTAAAATGATATACCCAGACCTACATTCTTAAACAAACGACAGCCTGTATAACAGAGAGAAACACGGTGATGGCCGGTGAAGTCTAGGCAGTACTGGACGAGGACAGTTGTATGAATGGTTTTATAAGGTTATACGCAAACCAACCCTATATTACACTGGTTAAATATGTGAAACTCCACTGAAGACAATCAGGACTGAGGCTGTCTGGGGCTGGGTAAAGAGTTGGGGTATTGTAGGACTGAGGCTGGGTAAAGGGTTGGGGTATTGTAGGACTGAGGCTGGGTAAAGGGTTGGGGTATTGTAGGACTGAGGCTGGGTAAAGGGTTGGGGTATTGTAGGACTGAGGCTGGGTAAAGGGTTGGGGTATTGTAGGACTGAGGCTGGGTAGTGTTAGGGGTAGTGTTAGGGGCAGTGTTAGGGGTAGTGTTAGGGGTAGTGTCTGGGGTAGTGTTAGGGGTAGTGTTAGGGGTAGTGTCTGGGGCAGTGTTAGGGGTAGTGTTAGGGGTAGTGTCTGGGGTAGTGTCTGGGATAGTGTCTGGGGTAGTGTCTGGGGTAGTGTCTGGGGTAGTGTCTGGGGTAGTGTTAGGGGTAGTGTCTGGGGTAGTGTTAGGGGTAGTGTCTGGGGTAGTGTTAGGGGTAGTGTTAGGGGTAGTGTTAGGGGTAGTGTTAGGGGTAGTGTCTGGGGTAGTGTCTGGGGTAGTGTCTGGGGTAGTGTCTGGGGTAGTGTTAGGGGTAGTGTTAGGGGTAGTGTCTGGGGTAGTGTCTGGGGTAGTGTCTGGGGTAGTGTTAGGGGTAGTGTTAGGGATAGTGTCTGGGGTAGTGTTAGGGGTAGTGTCTGGGGTAGTGTCTGGGGTAGTGTTAGGGGTAGTGTTAGGGATAGTGTCTGGGGTAGTGTTAGGGGTAGTGTTAGGGGTAGTGTCTGGGGCAGTGTTAGGGGTAGTGTTAGGGGTAGTGTCTGGGATAGTGTCTGGGATAGTGTCTGGGGTAGTGTCTGGGGTAGTGTTAGGGGTAGTGTCTGGGGTAGTGTTAGGGGTAGTGTCTGGGGTAGTGTCTGGGGTAGTGTTAGGGGTAGTGTTAGGGATAGTGTCTGGGGTAGTGTTAGGGGTAGTGTCTGGGGTAGTGTTAGGGGTAGTGTTAGGGGTAGTGTTAGGGGTAGTGTCTGGGGTAGTGTTAGGGGTAGTGTTAGGGGTAGTGTTAGGGGTAGTGTCTGGGGTAGTGTCTGGGGTAGTGTCTGGGGTAGTGTTAGGGGTAGTGTTAGGGGTAGTGTCTGGGGTAGTGTCTGGGGTAGTGTCTGGGGTAGTGTTAGGGGTAGTGTTAGGGGTAGTGTTAGGGGTAGTGTCTGGGGTAGTGTCTGGGGTAGTGTCTGGGGTAGTGTCTGGGGTAGTGTTAGGGGTAGTGTTAGGGGTAGTGTCTGGGGTAGTGTTAGGGGTAGTGTTAGGGGTAGGGTGTAAGGAAGGGGGGTTATGGGGGATCACATCTCTGTTTGCTCCAGGGATCCTCTTCTCTCCGTCACTAAAGACGTCTCAACATCACTGAGGGGCCTGAACCAACCTCTCCCCTACCCTTAACACTGCATGACTACACACACACACACACACACACACACACACACACACACACACACATAATTAGGTCACTGGCCTTTGTAAGAACACAGCTAGATGATTCCCTGTTAGACTGATTAGCAGCAGGGAGAAACAGGGGAAGGTGCAGGGTAGAGGGGATGGCCCGGAGTACTGATAGTACAATGAACACATCATTTACATATGTGGTATCTCCTCAGTGTCAAGTGCCCGGCCGTGTGTGCAGTAATACAACAGACGTGTGTGTGTGTGTGTGTGTGTGTGTGTGTGTGTGTGTGTGTGTGTGTGTGTGTGTGTGTGTGTGTGTGTGTGTGTGTGTGTGTGTGTGTGTGTGACACAGACAGAAACAGACACAGAGAGACACAGAGAGAGACAGAGAGACAGACAGAGAGACACAGAGAGAGACACAGAGAGAGACAGAGACAGAGAGACAGAGTGTGTGTGAGAGAGACAGAGACAGAGACAGACACAGAGAGAGAGATAGACAGTGTGTGTGTGAGAGACAGAGACAGACACAGAGAGAGACAGTGTGTGTGTGAGAGAGACAGAGAGAGAGACAGAGTGTGTGTGAGAGAGACAGAGACAGACACAGAGAGAGACAGACAGTGTGTGTGTGAGAGAGACAGAGACAGACACAGAGACAGAGACAGAGTGTGTGTCCACCAGCAGTGAGTGGAGGTTTCTCTCTCGTGTGTTGTATTCATTGAGTTAGCCAGACTGTAAACCTAATCCACACATGTTATGCATATTGACTCCAATTTACATGGTTTGTTTAGAGACTCGCCGACCGCTGTGAATGTAAACATGGGGGATTCACTCTCTGGTTAGTTACGGTCCTACTGCCTCTACCTGTGAGGGAATATGAAATGTGAGGCCTGGCATTTCATTTCATTCACAAATGTCAATTATACAAAGAGAAAACTGTCTATTCTAAAACCATCACAGGTGAAATAAATACGTGTTGAGATATAATGACAACATGGTGGGTTGGCAGCAAAACTGAAGGAGATAGTGGACCTCCTGTCTTCTCACTCCTCCTCCCCCGTCTCACTCCTCCTCCCTGTCTCACTCCTCCTCCCTGTCTCACTCCTCCTCCCCGCCTCACTCCTCCTCCCCGCCTCACTCCTCCTCCCCGTCTCACTCCTCCTCCCCGTCTCACTCCCACTCCCCGTCTCACTCCTCCTCCCCGTCTCACTCCCACTCCCCGTCTCACTCCTCCTCCCCGTCTCACTCCCACTCCTGTCTCACTCTTCTTCACTTTCCTCCCCCCGTCTCCCCTCTCCTCCCCCTCTGTCTGACTCCCCCCCCCATCTCCCCTCTCCTCCCCCTCTGTCTGACTCCTCCTCCCCCCCGTCTCCCCTCTCCTCCCCCTCTGTCTGACTCCCCCCCCCCCATCTCCCCTCTCCTCCCCCTCTGTCTGACTCCTCCTCCCCCCTGTCTCCCCTCTCCTCCCCCTCTGTCTGACTCCTCCTCCCCCCTGTCTCCCCTCTCCTCCCCCTCTGTCTGACTCCTCCTCACCCCTGTCTCCCCTCTCCTCCCCCTCTGTCTGACTCCTCCTCACCCCTGTCTCCCCTCTCCTCCCCCTCTGTCTGACTCCTCCTCACCCCTGTCTCCCCTCTCCTCCCCCTCTGTCTGACTCCTCCTCACCCCTGTCTCCCCTCTCCTCCCCCTCTGTCTGACTCCTCCTCACCCCTGTCTCCCCTCTCCTCCCCCTCTGTCTGACTCCTCCTCCCCCCCGTCTCCCCTCTCCTCCCCCCCTGTCTGACTCCTCCTCCCCCCGTCTCCTCTCTCCTCCCCCTCTGTCTGACTCCTCCTCACCCCCGTCTCCCCTTTCCTCCCCCCCCCCGTCTCCCCTCTCCTCCCACTCTGTCTGACTCCTCCCCCCCCCCGTCTCCCCTCTCCTCCCACTCTGTCTGACTCCTCCTCACCCCTGTCTCCCCTCTCCTCCCACTCTGTCTGACTCCTCCTCACCCCTGTCTCCCCTCTCCTCCCCCTCTGTCTGACTCCTCCTCACCCCTGTCTCCCCTCTCCTCCCCCTCTGTCTGACTCCTCCTCACCCCTGTCTCCCCTCTCCTCCCCCTCTGTCTGACTCCTCCTCACCCCTGTCAAAACAACCATGACAGCCTTAAATGTAAAAAATTAAATAAATGTCACTTGTAAATTATTGATCAGGGTCCCTTCCTCAACCCTCCTTTCCCCCCAAAATAAATGCTTTCAGTTCACTATACTGGCAAATCATTCCAAACTATACTGGCAAATCATTCCAAACTATACTGGCAAATCATTCCAAACTATACTGGCAAATCATTCCCAACTATACTGGCAAATCATTCCCAACTATACTGGCAAATCATTCCCAATGGAAGGTGTTGGAGCGTTAAGATGGCGTCATCCAACAATCCACCGCTCTGTGAAATCTTGGTGGGGAAAGAGAAATTGGCAGGACTGGACCCGGGGCCTCCCTGTTGTTAAAGTACGCCAGCAACACCCACTAAAAGACGGGTTGTGCATCTCAGAGGAACCCCGCGGCTTCAATCAGCCAGGCAGAGAGTCCCAAATCACAACCTAGACCCTACTGGCCCTGGTCTAAAGTAGAGGCAGAGAGGCAGGCAGAGAGTCCCAAATCACAACCTAGTCCCTACTGGCCCTGGTCTAAAGTAGAGGCAGGCAGGCAGAGAGTCCCAAATCACAACCTAGTCCCTACTGGCCCTGGTCTAAAGTAGAGGCAGGCAGGCAGAGAGTCCCAAATCACAACCTAGTCCCTACTGGCCCTGGTCTAAAGTAGAGGCAGAGAGGCAGGCAGAGAGTCCCAAATCACAACCTAGTCCCTACTGGCCCTGGTCTAAAGTAGAGGCAGGCAGGCAGGCAGAGAGTCCCAAATCACAACCTAGTCCCTACTGGCCCTGGTCTAAAGTAGAGCACTATTATGTAGTGAATAGGGGGCCATGTGGCTCACTAGCTGCCTGTTAATACAGACCCCACTCTACTCTCCCCCTGCTGCCTCTACATTTCATACAAAGGAAGGAAGATGCTGTTTAAAGGGGATGAATAGGCTGTGAAATTAGTTGGATTAATGCTGGATGGAGCTGGCTGACATTTGTGTTGGAGTCTGTGTGTGTCTGGGGGGTGTGGGGATGGATGATGTGTTGGTGGCGATGTATGATGTGTTGGTGGGTGGGGGGATGGATGATGTGTTGGTGGGTGGGGGGGATGGATGATGTGTTGGTGGGTGGGGGGGATGGATGATGTGTTGATGGGTGGGGGGGATGGATGATGTGTTGCTGGGTGGGGGGATGGATGATGTGTTGGTGGGTGGGGGGATGGATGATGTGTTGGTGGGTGGGGGGATGGATGATGTGTTGGTGGGTGGGGGGGATGGATGATGTGTTGGTGGGTGGGGGGGATGGATGATGTGTTGGAGGGTGGGGGATGGATGGATGATGTGTTGGAGGGTGGGGATGGATGATGTGTTGGTGGGTGGGGGGATGGATGATGTGTTGGAGGGTGGGGGGATGGATGATGTGTTGGTGGGTGGGGGGATGGATGATGTGTTGGTGGGTGGGGATGGATGATGTGTTGGTGGGTGGGGATGGATGATGTGTTGGTGGGTGGGATGGATGATGTGTTGGTGGGTGGGATGGATGATGTGTTGGTGGGTGGGGATGGATGATGTGTTGGTGGGTGGGGGGGATGGATGATGTGTTGGTGGGTGGGGGGATGGATGATGTGTTGGTGGGTGGGGGGATGGATGATGTGTTGGTGGGTGGGGGGATGGATGATGTGTTGATGGGTGGAGGTGTGTGGGGATGGATGATGTGTTGATGGGTGGAGGTGTGTGGGGATGGATGATGTGTTGGTGGGTGGAGGTGTGTGGGGATGGATGATGTGTTGGTGGGTGGAGGTGTGTGGGGATGGATGATGTGTTGATGGGTGGAGGTGTGTGGGGATGGATGATGTGTTGGTGGGTGGGGATGGATGATGTGTTGGTGGGTGTGGGGATGGATGATGTGTTGGTGGGTGGGGGGGATGGATGATGTGTTGGTGGGTGGGGGGGATGGATGATGTGTTGGTGGGTGGGGGGATGGATGATGTGTTGGTGGGTGTGGGGATGGATGATGTGTTGGTGGGTGGGGGGATGGATGATGTGTTGGTGGGTGGGGGGGATGGATGATGTGTTGGTGGGTGGGGGGGATGGATGATGTGTTGGTGGGTGGGGGGGATGGATGATGTGTTGCTGGGTGGGGGGATGGATGATGTGTTGGTGGGTGGGGGGATGGATGATGTGTTGGTGGGTGGGGGGATGGATGATGTGTTGGTGGGTGGGGGGGATGGATGATGTGTTGGTGGGTGGGGGGGATGGATGATGTGTTGGTGGGTGGGGGGGATGGATGATGTGTTGGTGGCTGGGGGGGTGGATGATGTGTTGGTGGGTGGGGGGATGATGATGTGTTGGTGGGTGTGGGGATGGATGATGTGTTGGTGGGTGGGGGGATGGATGATGTGTTGGTGGGTGGGGGGGATGGAATGTGTTGGTGGCTGGGGGGGATGGATGATGTGTTGGTGGCTGGGGGGGATGGATGATGTGTTGGTGGCTGGGGGGGGTGGATGATGTGTTGGTGGCTGGGGGGGATGGATGATGTGTTGGTGGGTGGGGGGGGGGGGGGGGGGGGGGGGGGGGGGGGGGGGGGGGGTGGATGATGTGTGTGTCACTCACTGGGGGACTTTTGGTGATTTGAAATGCCTCCAATGAAGTTTCAGATTTACAGGAGCAAAATAAGCTTTTAAAGGAAATTAGAAAAAGCAATTGTACTATTGTCAATACAAACACACACACACACACACACACACACACACACACACACACACACACACACACACACACACACACACACACACACACACACACACACACACACACGTATTTGAATCAAAAGTCTAGTGAATAATGGCCAGCACCTGAGTCTTTACAGTCCCGCTCCGATAGAAACCGCTCCAGTGTTGAAAGACATTCTCCACAGGGGAGAGGCCCAAATGGCCCCCTGCATATATATATATAGTGCACTACTTTTAACCAGAGTCTTATGGGCCCTGCAGTACACTATACGGGGGGAATAGGGAGCCCTTTGTGACGCAGACAGAGTGTGTTGCTAGGAACATAGCTGGTCAAGGATAGTCTCTCCACACAACAACAGAACATAGCTCGCCTTCTCAAAGCCAGTCCACCAATAACCTTCATCAAAACAAAACTGTTCAAAAAGAAAATAAAGCCTTTTTATCTGACAGAGGTAGCTACAGTAGGGTACAGAGCGCGCCTCTCACCCAAACACAGCACAATAGAGTTTAGAAAATCTCTGTGGCTGAACAATGAGTTCAGCTGTACTATAGGCCTGCCAATTAGTGATCCAAGCTGTTGTTGCTGGAACCAAAGCCAGCAGGAATGTTGTACAAGGCCATTACTACTGTTTACTGGGTATAGTAGAGCACGGAGAGAGAGAGGTAAGTGCAGAAACGATGAAGGCAGCCAGGGGAAGGAGATGTGTGTGTGTGTGTGTGTGTGTGTGTGTGTGTGTGTGTGTGTGTGTGTGTGTGTGTGTGTGTGTGTGTGTGTGTGTGTGTTGTGTGTGTGTGTGTGTGTGTGTGTGTGTGTGTGTTGTGTGTGTGTGTGTGTGTGTGTGTGTGTGTGTGTGTGTGTGTGTGTGTGTGTGTGTGTGTGTGTGTGTGTGTGTGTGTGTGTGTGTGTGTGTCCTCACATATCTTATCCTTGATTAACCCACAATACAGAAAGTCCCAGAAAGAGACATGACAGAAGTATAGAAGTCAGCCAGCCAACTAGTGCTGAGGGAGTCACCCAAATGCCTTCGTTTTTTTATTTTTATTTTGTTTTTAAACAACGAATTGACCAACGTTTGTTCAATTATTTGAATTCCATTTAGTATTTTCTCTACAGATAAATCAGATCAAGTCTGAACTGTGCGATGTAGTAGAGAGCTATTCTTCATTATTACCACATACTCTGTGCTAAACTAACTACAATGACTATAATCCATTACGCGCCCGTCTACTTGTCCGGTCTGTGTGGAGCAGACAGGAGGAGACGGAAAGGGAGAGAAAGGAGAGGAGAACGGTGATGTAGAGGGAGAGAAAGGAGAGGAGAACGGTGATGTAGAGGGAGAGATAGGAGAGGAGTACGGTGATGTAGAGGGAGAGAAAGGAGAGGAGAACGGTGATGTAGAGGGAGAGATAGGAGAGGAGAACAGTGATGGAGAGGGAGAGATAGGAGAGGAGAACGGTGATGTAGAGGGAGAGATAGGAGAGGAGAACAGTGATGGAGAGGGAGAGATAGGATAGGAGAACAGTGATGTAGAGGGAGAGATATGAGAGGTAGAACGGTGATGTAGAGGGAGAGATAGGAGAGGAGTACGGTGATGTAGAGGGAGAGATAGGAGAGGAGTACGGTGATGTAGAGGGAGAGATAGGAGAGGAGTACGGTGATGTAGAGGAGAGAAAGAGAGAGAACGTGATGGAGAGGAGAGATAGGGAGAGAGAAGTGATGAGAGGGAGAGATAGGATAGGAGAACAGTGATGTAGAGGGAGAGATAGGAGAGGAGAACGGTGATGGAGAGGGAGAGATAGGAGAGGAGAACGTGATGGAGAGGGAGAGATAGGAGAGGAGAACGTGATGGAGAGGGAGAGAAAGGAGAGGAGAACGGTGATGTAGAGGGAGAGAAAGGAGAGGAGAACGGTGATGTAGAAGGAGAGAAAGGAGAGGAGAACGTGATGGAGAGGGAGAGAAAGGAGAGGAGAACGGTGATATAGAGGGAGATAAAGGAGTGGAGAACGGTGATGTAGAGGGAGAGAATAGAGAGGAGAACGGAGTGAAAGAGGTGATGAAGAGGGAGAGAAAGGAGAGGAAGGTGATGTAGAGGGAGAGAAAGGAGAGGAGAACGGTGATGTAGAGGAGAGAAAGGGAAGGAGAACGTGATGGAGAGGGAGAGAAAGGAGAGGAGAACGTGATGTAGAGGGAGAGATAGGAGAGGAGAACGGTGATGTAGAGGGAGAGAAAGGAGAGGAGAACGGTGATGTAGAGGGAGAGAAAGGAGAGGAGAACGGTGATGTAGAGGGAGAGAAAGGAGAGGAGAACGGTGATGTAGAGGGAGAGAGGAGAGAGAACGGTGATGTAGAGGGAGAGAAAGGAGAGGAGAACGTGATGTAGAGGGAGAGAAAGGAGAGGAGAACGGTGATGTAGAGGGAGAGAAAGGAGAGGAGAACGGTGATGTAGAGGGAGAGATAGGAGAGGAGAACGGTGATGTAGAGGGAGATATAGGAGAGGAGAACGGTGATGTAGAGGGAGAGAAAGGAGAGGAGAACGGTGATGTAGAGGGAGAGGAGAACGGTGATGTAGAGGGAGAGATAGGAGAGGAGAACGGTGATGTAGAGGGAGAGGAGAACGGTGATGTAGAGGGAGAGGAGAACGGTGATGTAGAGGGAGAGATAGGAGATGAGAACGTGTGATGAGCGAGGGATAGCGAGCAGTTGCTTTGTGAGGAATCTCTACCTGCAAATACCTGATCTAAGTGATTGATAGTAGGTAAACATCAGTCAAAAGTAGGACGTACTTTGAAGGAATGAAACAGTGATGTTGTCAGACAGCGGCTCTGTTGTGATGAGACGATGACTTGGAATTAAATAATAAGGTCATCAAATAAAACGAATGTAATAAACACGTCCACTGAAATAATTGACTAAAGTAAAGTAAAGTGAATAAGTGATGGTTATTACGTGATCAGCAGTAACGGACAGTCACGACCATCAGGGGACTTTTATTCATTGTTTTATTCTGGGTTACAGCGATTCAATCCACATAATGCATCCGTGCATTTCATGTAAAAACAATTAAATAAAGTAACCGGAAATTGAACCGAAACAAATCAGACGTCAGGACTAGCGCCAAATAAAACCAGGTAATGAATTCAGCAGCACAAGCAGATGCAATCACATGGATGTTATAAGCAATTAGTAAATGTTTACCTCTCCTAATCCTGGAATAATTGTCCTCAGCAACGGCTTTTTATACGTGGAGAGATAAGTTGATATGAGAGAACACATGATGTTGAGTCAGTAGTGTTGTGGAGGTGTGGGTCAGTAGTGTTGTGGAGGTGAGGGTCAGTAGTGTTGTAGAGGTGTGGGTCAGTAGTGGTGTGGGTCAGTAGTGGTGTGGAGGTGTGGGTCAGTAGTGTTGTGGGTCAGTAGTGTTGTAGAGGTGTGGGTCAGTAGTGTTGTGGAGGTGTGGGTCAGTAGTGGTGTGGGTCAGTAGTGGTGTGGAGGTGAGGGTCAGTAGTGGTGTGGAGGTGTGGGTCAGTAGTGTTGTAGAGGTGTGGGTCAGTAGTGGTGTGGGTCAGTAGTGTTGTGGAGGTGAGGGTCAGTAGTGTTGTGGAGGTGTGGGTCAGTAGTGTAGTAGAGGTGTGGGTCAGTAGTGGTGTGGAGGTGTGGGTCAGTAGTGTAGTAGTGGTGTGGGTCAGTAGCGTTGTGGAGGTGTGGGTCAGTAGTGTTGTGGGTCAGTAGTGTTGTGGAGGTGTGGGTCAGTAGTGGTGTGGGTCAGTAGTGGTGTGGAGGTGTGGTCAGTAGTGTAGTAGTGGTGTGGGTCAGTAGCGTTGTGGAGGTGTGGGTCAGTAGTGTAGTAGAGGTGTGGGTCAGTAGTGTTGTGGAGGTGTGGGTCAGTAGTGTAGTAGAGGTGTGGGTCAGTAGTGTTGTGGAGGTGTGGGTCAGTAGTGTTGTGGAGGTGTGGGTCAGTAGTGTTGTAGAGGTGTGGGTCAGTAGTGGTGTGGAGGTGTGGGTCAGTAGTGTTGTGGGTCAGTAGTGGTGTGGAGGTGAGGGTCAGTAGTGTTGTGGAGGTGTGGGTCAGTAGTGTTGTGGAGTGTGGTCAGTAGTGTTGTGAGGTGTGGGTCAGTAGTGGTGTGGAGGTGTGGGTCAGTAGTGTAGTGGAGGTGTGGGTCAGTAGTGGTGTGGAGGTGTGGGTCAGTAGTGGTGTGGGTCAGTAGTGGTGTGGAGGTGTGGGTCAGTAGTGTTGTGGGTCAGTAGTGGTGTGGAGGTGAGGGTCAGTAGTGTTGTGGAGGTGTGGGTCAGTAGTGTTGTGGAGGTGTGGGTCAGTAGTGTTGTGCAGGTGTGGGTCAGTAGTGGTGTGGAGGTGTGGGTCAGTAGTGGTGTGGAGGTGTGGGTCATAGTGGTGTGAGGTGTGGGTCAGTAGTGTTGTGGAGGTGTGGGTCAGTAGTGGTGTGGATGTGTGGTCAGTAGTGGTGTGGAGGTGAGGGTCAGTAGTGGTGTGGAGGTGAGGGTCAGTAGTGTTGTGGAGGTGTGGGTCAGTAGTGGTGTGGGTCAGTAGTGTTGTGGAGGTGTGGGTCAGTAGTGTTGTGGAGGTGTGGGTCAGTAGTGTTGTGGAGGTGTGGGTCAGTAGTGTTGTGGAGGTGTGGGTCAGTAGTGTGTGGAGGTGTGGGTCAGTAGTGGTAGTGGAGGTGTGGTCAGTAGTGGTGTGGAGGTGTGGGTCGTAGTGGTGGGGTCAGTATGGTGTGGAGGTGTGGTCAGTAGTGTTGTGGGTCAGTAGTGGTGTGGAGGTGAGGGTCAGTAGTGTTGTGGAGGTGTGGGTCAGTAGTGTTGTGGAGGTGTGGGTCAGTAGTGTTGTGGAGGTGTGGGTCAGTAGTGGTGTGGAGGTGTGGGTCAGTAGTGGTGTGGAGGTGAGGGTCAGTAGTGGTGTGGAGGTGAGGGTCAGTAGTGATGTGGAGGTGTGGGTCAGTAGTGGTGTGGAGGTGAGGGTCAGTAGTGTTGTGGAGGTGAGGGTCAGTAGTGTAGTGGAGGTGTGGGTCAGTAGTGGTGTGGAGGTGAGGGTCAATAGTGTAGTGGAGGTGTGGGTCAGTAGTGTAGTGGAGGTGTGGGTCAGTAGTGTAGTGGAGGTGTGGGTCAGTAGTGTTGTGGAGGTGTGGGTCAGTAGTGGTGTGGGTCAGTAGTGGTGTGGAGGTGAGGGTCAGTAGTGGTGTGGGTCAGTAGTGGTGTGGAGGTGAGGGTCAGTAGTGGTGTGGAGGTGAGGGTCAGTAGCGGTGTGGAGGTGTGGGTCAGTAGTGTTGTGGGTCAGTAGTGTTGTGGAGGTGTGGGTCAGTAGTGTTGTAGAGGTGTGGGTCAGTAGTGTTGTGGGTCAGTAGTGGTGTGGAGGTGAGGGTCAGTAGTGGTGTGGAGGTGAGGGTCAGTAGTGGTGTGGAGGTGTGGGTCAGTAGTGTTGTAGAGGTGTGGGTCAGTAGCGTTGTGGAGGTGTGGGTCAGTAGTGTTGTGGGTCAGTAGTGTTGTGGAGGTGTGGGTCAGTAGTGGTGTGGAGGTGTGGGTCAGTAGTGGTGTGGAGGTGTGGGTCAGTAGTGTTGTGGAGGTGTGGGTCAGTAGTGTTGTGGAGGTGTGGGTCAGTAGTGTTGTGGAGGTGTGGGTCAGTAGTGGTGTGGAGGTGTGGGTCAGTAGTGGTGTGGAGGTGTGGGTCAGTAGTGGTGTGGAGGTGTGGGTCAGTAGTGTTGTGGAGGTGTGGGTCAGCAGTGTTGTGGAGGTGAGGGTCAGTAGTGGTGTGGGTCAGTAGTGGTGTGGAGGTGTGGGTCAGTAGTGGTGTGGGTCAGTAGTGGTGTGGAGGTGTGGGTCAGTAGTGTTGTGGAGGTGTGGGTCAGTAGTGTTGTGGAGGTGAGGGTCAGTAGTGGTGTGGAGGTGAGGGTCAGTAGTGGTGTGGAGGTGTGGGTCAGTAGTGTTGTGGAGGTGTGGGTCAGTAGTGGTGTGGAGGTGTGGGTCAGTAGTGGTGTGGAGGTGTGGGTCAGTAGTGTAGTGGAGGTGTGGGTCAGTAGTGGTGTGGAGGTGTGGGTCAGTAGTGGTGTGGGTCAGTAGTGTTGTGGAGGTGTGGGTCAGTAGTGTTGTGGGTCAGTAGTGTTGTGGAGGTGTGGGTCAGTAGCGTTGTGGAGGTGTGGGTCAGTAGCGTTGTGGAGGTGTGGGTCAGTAGTGTTGTGGAGGTGTGGGTCAGTAGGGACGCTGGTCTAGATCCACAGCAAGACACACCCCCTGGATGGGACGCTAGTCTAGATCCACAGCAAGACACACCCCCTGGATGGGACGCTAGTCTAGATCCACAGCAAGACACACCCCCTGGATGGGACGCTAGTCTAGATCCACAGCAAGACACACCCCCTGGATGGGACGCTAGTCTAGATCCACAGCAAGACACACCCCCTGGATGGGACGCTAGTCTAGATCCACAGCAAGACACACCCCCTGGATGGGACGCTAGTCTAGATCCACAGCAAGACACACCCCCTGGATGGGACGCTAGTCTAGATCCACAGCAAGACACACCCCCTGGATGGGACGCTAGTCTAGATCCACAGCAAGATGTCCTCTTAAAGAACATAACAGGAGGCCCTGAAGGAAGAGACACAACTGAACTAGGTGTTTGGAGAGAAGAGTGTAGCCTAACCCTCTCCAACACCTGTCCTAACTCGTCCTATCCTAGTCCCCGTCCTCTCCTAGCACCTGTCCTAACCCGTCCTCTCCTAGCACCTGTCCTAACCCGTCCTCTCCTAGCACCTGTCCTAACCCGTCCTCTCCTATCACCTGTCCTAACCCTCTCCTAGTACCTGTCCTAACCCGTCCTCTCCTAGCACCTGTCCTAACCCGTCCTCTCCTAGCACCTGTCCTGTACTTTCCGAGTCCCTGTCCACTCCTTTACAAGTCCCCGTACTCTCCTGGTTCCCGTCCTCTCCTGGTCCCTGTCCTGGTCCCCATCCTGTCCTAGCCCCTGTCCTTTCCTACCTCAGTGTTGTCCAGAGGTAATGAGAGACACTAGTCATGTCCTACCTCAGTGTTGTCCAGAGGTAATGAGAGACACTAGTCCTGTCCTACCTCAGTGTTGTCCAGAGGTAATGAGAGACACTAATCCTGTCCTACCTCAGTGTTGTCCAGAGGTAATGAGAGATACTAATCCTGTCCTACCTCAGTGTTGTCCAGAGGTAATGAGAGACACTAATCATGTCCTACCTCAGTGATGTCCAGAGGTAATGAGAGATACTAGTCCTGTCCTACCTCAGTGATGTCCAGAGGTAATGAGAGATACTAGTCCTGTCCTACCTCAGTGATGTCCAGAGGTAATGAGAGATACTAGTCCTGTCCTACCTCAGTGATGTACAGAGGTAATGAGAGATACTAGTCCTGTCCTACCTCAGTAATGTCCAGAGGTAATGAGAGATACTAGTCCTGTCCTACCTCAGTGATGTCCAGAGGTAATGAGAGATACTAGTCCTGTCCTACCTCAGTGATGTCCAGAGGTAATGAGAGATACTAGTCCTGTCCTACCTCAGTGATGTCCAGAGGTAATGAGAGATACTAGTTCCTGTCCTACCTCAGTGATGTCCAGAGGTAATGAGAGACACTAGTCCTGTCCTACCTCAGTGATGTCCAGAGGTAATGAGAGATACTAGTCCTGTCCTACCTCAGTGTTGTCCAGAGGTAATGAGAGATACTAGTCCTGTCCTACCTCAGTGTTGACCAGAGGTAATGAGATATACTAATCCTGTCCTACCTCAGTGATGTCCAGAGGTAATGAGAGATACTAGTCCTGTCCTACCTCAGTGATGTCCAGAGGTAATGAGAGATACTAGTCCTGTCCTACCTCAGTGATGTCCAGAGGTAATGAGAGATACTAGTCCTGTCCTACCTCAGTGATGTCCAGAGGTAATGGGGCCAAAAAA